>NC_084959.1:13624300-13924300 GCF_949316205.1 Platichthys flesus | reverse complement strand
TGAATTTGTGCAAAGCTTCAACTGAAAAATCGGTATATTTTGTCATATTCATGATGCGAACAACACTGTTGAATTGAGGTGATAATTTGATGCAGCAGCTACTTAGAGCTGCCACAAGAGGGGAAGCTCATTGGTTGAACTCATCACAACAGGCCGCGCGCATCTGTAAGAATCAAACAGCTGCTCAGTCTTCATAAGAGACGAGGCAGCGAGTCCTCAAATCACCCCGTGTTTATTTATCAGCTCCGACAACCCCTGCACCTGTGGCTCACACACGCGCACACACACCCACAGACACGCACACACACACACACACACACACACACACACACACACACACACACACACACACACACACACACACACACACACACACACACATTCACACACACACAGAACAACAGGAGCACAAGCCCCTTGGTTGGATTTTCAATATGGGATAATGAATGTAGAGAAAACTGAAGCCAAATGACTCATTTCCAGGGATATGAAATGTCGAAAAGGTCGCACTCATTAGTGCAGAAGAAAAGACGGAAAAGAGAAGAAAACAAGAAGGAATCAGATGAATGGAACGATAAGATGTTTACCGACTTCACATCGACATACATGCGTCCACGCCTCAAAGCTACAGGGTGCAACCTCTCGGGGTTTAAGTGTGTCCCTCAGAGTCACCAACCCCCGACCAGGAGTAGCAGTTATCGAGTGATAAGACCAGGTCGCATTCTTATCCAAACTGAGCTGGTGTTGGTTCTGACAACCTCGGAGTGCTGAGCCTGCTTCTGGAACAACGGGTCTGTGAGAATGCCCGTTTGGAAACTCTGAATTTAAAATGAAACTTTCGCAAATAGTCTATTGGAAACAATAATTGTCAAGACCATTTCTAAATAAAGGCTTTCCCAGCGTCCATTTTCGAGAGAAGCCCAACATGTTTTTGTCCACGAGCTGGGACTAATTAATAAAAGCAGCCGAGACAGGCACACATCTCAGTGTCAGTTTTTCCGGAGTTTATAATTATTAGCCGGAGGACACGATTATGCCGGCTACAGGGTTTTTTTCATGAAAGGAAGCTACAGTAAATGTTAGGCGTGCTGTGAGTGCAGACAGTGTGGAAATGGCACATTGTGCTCGCTTCATTCCGCCACTTCTGCTCCGCCACATCTTTTAAAAGGTAAGGACGGAATAAGTTGCAATAACGATTTAAAACCTCATGTTCTACGCCGGTGGTAGATCCTCATATACTGAGGTTACACATGAAACAAGTCAAGGAAGAGATTAAAGAATCTATCTCGGCAGGAGGGATTGATGATATAGGCAGAATCGTAAAAGATTTCCACCCCCTAAATCTTAAATAACTGCATATGCTCGAACTCTCTCGCTTCATGGCTCACAAGCTGAACTGGCCGACACCTCTCTCTCGCGCTCTCTTTCTCCTCTTCCATGGAAGCTCACAGCTAATCAAGTTTATTTCCGCCTCCAGTTATAATTACAGTCTCAAAGGCCTTTGCAACAAAACAATAAATGAAAAGGATAAATGAAAATGCCAACCCCCAACCTAAGACCCCCAGCGAGAACAAGGGCAGAAGCCTTCCGCGGAAAACTTAATTAGGGAGAAGATGCTAGGAACCTCAGGCTGGACCTCACACAGTGGAATCCCGCTGTCCCGCCCTCACCTTCCCCTCCTCAAAAGCTGCGAGAGGTGATGAAAGTTTAAAAAGCCTGCAGGTTCAAAGGAATGGATTAAGTGTTGCAGAGATTCCCATTCCCGGCCCAGACGTATAGGAAACAAACAGTTTATAAATCGTGACGGAAAGCCTGATTTATGAATTTGTATTATCCTGTGCTGTACCATGAGCATTCTGTTTTCCAAGTGGGAAGTTCATCATCATAATGTGCTCACAGGTAGCACAGCCCCGCTGAGTGAGGTTACAGCAGAAGAGTGCAATAAACAGGCTGTTATATATGATAGGAAATAAAAGTTTAAACCAGATCTGCCTCAAAAAGCAGTGAAATAGACGTCGTCTATCTCGCTTAATGGTTTCAAATACAAACGTTTGCATAAAAAAAACACTGGTTACCGAACTTGAAGTATAGGACCCCACCAGTGGGTCGTATGACCCTAAGCTGTTGTTTTTTTTAGCATTTTTCATTACAACAGATAAACAAAATTGTCCTTTAAATTTGTTTTGTCCCTTCTTATTAATAATAATAACTTGTTACTAACCTTGTTAATAACATAAAAAGGTTACAAAGCACTTCCAAAAATCGATTGCAAATAATTAATGAAATAAAATAAAAGTAAATTCAATTCAATCTTAAACGGCAAATAACCTTGATTACAGATCAGTAAAACGCAAGGTGTGCTGTTAATTTGGTCGGGGGTCACAAGCTCTGGCACTTTTATTTTGGGGGGGTCCGAGGCAGAGAACCCATGCCTACAGGTTCAGGTCTTACCGGTTTGAGATGGTACGATATCTTCAACATCAGAGGGTTTGGCTGCAGAAGCTGCTCATGTATTACTCATGACCGCTAAGCGTTTGTTTGGTTTGCCGCTCGCTGCAGTCGTCTGACGGCACAAGCTCCCGGCACGTTAACATGACTACCACGGTCTAACCTACAAATACTGCACGTAACATATTAGCAGTGATGCAAGGTCAGTTGATACTTTCAGCACTTCTGCAACATGTTCAAATTTATAATATGTAAAGGAGAATAGAAGAAGACATTGTTCAGATCTTAAGAAGTATGCACTCAGCATGCTTGTGTCCTGCAGTCACACTGAGGGAGACAGCTTTTTTTTTAAATTTGCGTGCATGTCTCAGAACCATTCAGTCAAATAAAACACGTGAGTAACATGTGGGTTATCAAATACTTATTCACACAAATTTCTTTAAATCCACCAAAAAAAGGCGACTTAAGCCTTCCTCGTTGCCATTAGCGGATTTTTCGGTTCTGTTTCATTCTGCTTGAGTCATATTCCACAAAACAAACTCACTGGAAACAGAGTTATCGCAACTCGCTGTCCAGGGTTGCATCTTTGCGAGATAAGAAAAGATAAATACTTTTGCATGTTATATCCGAGACGTTCCAAGTGTCTGGCTAACTACGCGCCTGAAAGTTCAATGCACACCATAAAGTCAAGCAGAAAAACAGCAGCGTCAGCATCCGAGCCGATAAAAACCTGTCTACTGCAAAGTCATTTGACCAGGGAGTGAATGCTGATTGTATCCATTCCCATTGCAGAAATAACAGATGTTGGTGGATGTCGGTGGCCAAGAGAGCTCACCGCGCTGCAAATTAAGAAAACCCATGCAAATAGAAAAAAACACGTGCAAATTCAGAAACGCACTTCAACTAACGGAAACGACTACGGGAATGTTTCCAGGGGCGCGTAGAAAAGTGGAAGTTCAATGCTTTGTGAAGTTATTGAAGTCTGCTCCTCGTCAGTGGTGATGGAACCCGGCTGTGGTTCCATGTGTCGTCAGATTGATGAAGTTGTTTTCTTCATGGAAACAAAGTTTAAGGGGGAGGAGCAAAGAAAACAGAAACTTCTGGCAGTGTGCTTCCTGAATCAGGCTTTTCACTGAATCCAAAGTGTAACAAACTGACGGCGGCGATTTTTCCAATGCAACAAATTGATTCAAATGTAAGGGTAAAATCCAGCTCATGGGTCACTTGTGTCAGGTGGATCCAATCCCACTGCATTTGCTCTTGCACGTTGAAGAGGAGAGAACAGAAGCAGGTCAGGGACTGCTCCCTGCTCTACACACTAACACACCTGGGAGTTGGCACAGTATATGCACAGTCTTGTAGTTATTTGCTGCTGCATGAGCAGGGGTTAGAGGTGACATGCATATAAGGGCACCTTGAGCACGTCCGGAGATGTCTCAGATTACCCCCCCCCCCCCCCCCCCCCCCCCCCCTCCTCATTTCTCTGATGAGACCACCCCAAGGTCACAGAATGGAGGGGGGGGAGAAAAAAGATCTGCTCTCATTTCCTCCTCCTGCAGTGACTCACATGAGACTGCTTTATCACTGTCAATAGCAGCTCACGGGGGCTTGGCATCGCTTGTCAGCCGTGCTGGGACCTTGGGCACCTGCGTCAGTGTGCCCAGAGCCCCCCTGCTGCAGAAGTGGGCCCACTCGCTGCTGCCGCTGCCTGGGAGGCTGCTGTTCTTCCTTGTGCGCAATAACGCACAAGGAAGAAGAGGAGGAGGAAGAGGAGGAGGAGGAGGAGGAATAAGAGGGGGTGTGAAGAGTCCCTTCCAGCTGTCGAGAGCATCACTGACAAGGTGCTCGGTCGTCCCCGAAAAACGTGCGCGTGTGTGCCAGACCACCGCTTCCCGCAACCAGCCCTCGGGTTCAGGGTTTGCCGCTCCTGGCCAGCGCCAATCTGAGGTGGGTATAAGGAGGGGCGGGAAGGTTAGTTTGAAGAGGGCAGAGCTTTTACGAGAGGACGCAGATCCCCCCCCCCCCCTTATATTATTTCACCGCTGGTTAGGAAAAGAGAAAAGAAAAAAAAAAACAGTGGAGATTAAGAGCTGAGGGAGAAATCAGTCGGACCCATCGTCAGAAGCTCATTAACTCGGGGAGAAGAGAAGGAGAGAGGAGGAAGAACACGCCGCCGACACACTGCTGCTGGTGAGATGATGCTTATTCTTCTTTTTTTTTAACATGCTTGTCATTAACCTGCGCTATGTGCGCGCGTGTGTTCCGTGTGACGCGCGGAGGGTTTGCCCGGTTTTACGCACATGTCCGCGGCATGGGCATGGTTCGCGAATGCGCGCAGTGGCACCGTTTCATGCACATGCAACAACTGCTGTTTGTGTACCGCAGTGTAATTGATGGTTTAACAGGTCTCCCCCCTGTATGCTGCTGCTGGATGCTGCTGCTGATGCTGCTGCTGCTGAGGACGCGGTGCTGCGCGTCGTTCACACACTGGAGCCTGGAATGATGATAAAATAAAATAAAGAAAAAGACTTCGCATGGGAATTAAGTAGTGTTTTCTTTTCTTTCCTCTTCTTTTCTGTTATTGTGGGGATGCGGTTGAGGCGTTGGCGCTTTTAAATGGCTTTTGACTTGACTTGTGTGGACTGGTGGACACAAGGCGACACAATGCGACATACGGCGGCGGCTCCACATGGAAATTGTTACTTTCCCGTTAATGGGCAATTAAAGGAAGGCGCTCGTCGTGCGTCCCCGGGTTTGTCTGTCTGTTAAATTCCTGCCTCCTGCTCCTCTGACCCTGGATCAGTGGACATCCTGTCAGAAACAACAAAAAAACAAAAAAACATCTGGAACCAGTGACAGAGGCTAACTTAACCTTGGAACACAGCCCCCCACACCAGCACCCGAGCAGTGCAAGGGTCTTGTCAGCTGTCTGCGCCCACCACCCCACTGTACAGCACACCAACACTGACAGGGAAATTCATACCGGTGTCCTACTTGTCTTAGAACATTAGAGACTTAACTTGAGAGCCGAGGGGGCACAACACACATGTATATAGAATGTTAATTTCTCTTAATGGTTTAAACTAACTAGATGTGAGAGACACAATCCTGCCTCATTAAAAACGCCAAATTCTCTCTCTCTCTCTCTCTCTCTCTCTCTCTCTCTCTCTCTCTCTCTCTCTCTCTCTCTCTCTCTCTCTCTCTCTCTCTCTCTCTCTCTCTCTCTCTCTCTCTCTCTCTCTCTCTCTGCTTATCCCTCTCCCGCATTATCTCCTCACCCCTCCTCTCAGCCACCGACTACACTTACCATTATTCCAACTATTGACCCTTTTTAGAATGAGACCCTATTTTGTTTATAGTGTTTACAGAAGGGCAGCATGGTGATGGTTAGCTCTGTTGTCTCACAGCAAGACGTTCCCTGGTTCTAATCCAAGTTTGGCCAAGGTCTTTCTGTTTGCTTGGGTTTTCTCTGGGTACTGAATTGACCGTAGGAGTGAATGTCACGGTTGTTTGTCTCTGTCGGCCCTGTGTGATACGGTGGACACCTGTCCAGTGTGTGTACTCCGCCTCTCGCCCATTGTCAGCTGGGATTGCTGCCCCAGCTCCCCCCTGCAACCCTATAAGTTGGATAAGGAGTGTAGATAATGAATGGTAAGCGTGATTACATGAGTTGATAATATAGAATATCCCATTCATATTCCTGTTCACATGTTTCACAGCATGGTCTGATTACGGCCCATCATTAGGTACAATACGTCCAACATTCCAACGACCTTCTTGTAAATGTCACTAATGCAACGTTAGCACACACCCAAACCCTTCATAATATCCATTTACCCTCAAAAGCTCAGCATAACTTTGGTTTCTCCCTCCCTCAGGAAGTGTGACTTCTTCATAGCACCATCCCCTGCACAGGCATCATCAAGCACTTGATAGCTGCTGTGTGTTGATGTTGGAAAATACAGTGAAAACTCCAATAGGACGTTATAACACAAACTACTCCATCTACTACGTCTTAATTTGATGATTGCTTATGACCTTATTCTGGTAAAGGTCCTCAGGAGATGCAGTTTACATGGCGGTGTCTTATTCAGAGTGTTGCTTGGTTTATATCACAACATTGGCAACCATGTAAGCCTAGTCATTGACTATTCACAATAGTGTGTCAATGGTCTTGTAAGATTTCGCCCAACATCCGATGTGTGGAGGGAAGGCTCTTTATCATCTCGCCCAAACACCCTAAATAATTCAAATAACAGCAAACCCTCTTCAGAGTCTTCTTAAAAATCGTGTGGAGTCGTATCAACGGAGAGCACATGAGCACGACCCGCTCAGAATTACTACTGCAGTGTGGTTTTCCTGGTTTTTTTGGTACATGAAAGCAACAAATGGTTTTAGCCGTGGAGAAGGGATTGGCTGGAGTCCCCTGACTGACTGACTAAGCACCTATATGCTCTTCAAGGTGATTTGAATGATGCATGTGCGTGGGAGGCGCGGTGATTGGTGGCCCTTCTCCAGACAAGATGCACGTAACAAACAATCCTGCCGGCTCTGCATATTTAAAAAGTACTGAGTGCTGAAAAATGTGGGCACACAGGCTTGACACGCGGATATTTCACATGAGAAGGAGCAATGATGTAGCGGTTATTTGCTTAATCTTTTTCCTGCTTCTCAAGCAGCCGATGTCAGAGGCCATGGGCTGGGTTTAATTAGTGGCCATCATCCAGGTCAAGGTTAAAAGCTGTCATTCACTCGGAGGATCATTTTCCGCCCTCTGCTCCGTCTGTTGCCGGCCAGTTGCCACATTAGCGGGAGACCTTTTCCTGCACGTCACATATTTCTGTTTTCTGACCGCACCTCACATTTGATGTAATGCACAGTCATCTCTGGCTCCTCGCAGCCGAGCCCCCCCCACCCCTCAAGCCATCTCTCAGTCTGCGCTCTACACGCTTCGTAATGCAACGACTCCCCAGACTCGTGAGTGTGACCACAAGTAAATGACTTTTCCCAGCCAGTTTCTTCATCTGCCGAGACATACGGAGCAGTGAGCCCCCCCCCCCCCCCCGGTCTCACAGTAAATGGCTGCATGGTGGAAGGGAAGCGACATCAAACTTATCGGGGATGTGTCAGGGAGAGCAGATTTTGTTTGAAGGAGAAGGTGGTATCTTTTTTACCGGGGAGGTACATTATAGATACGCCGTGCTCCTGCATCTGAAGTGGCGTGATTAGAGGATCTGTTTGTAATTGCTAATCTTCGGGTTCTGCATGCAAACGCAGGCAAATTGAGCGCACGGCGGAGAAGACAGAGGCAGATTGTTGCAGGGATTAGCATTTCTATATATTGTTCCTCCAGGCACAGTATAAGGGCTGATGCAGTAAAAAAAAAAAGTATCTCAAATTATTTGAGAAGGAACCGGAGGAATATCTTCCAGAGGGTTAGGGGAAAGCCTACGTTGATGTATGCATCATGCTTTGGAAACTAATCAGTAAACACACACACACACACACACACACAGTGAGAAGCTTGTTTTCGAGAGATCAGCCACACAGCTCAAGTGGAGACGGGACCACGGCATAGAGCGACTGGCTGATGCTGATAATGATAACAGCTGACGGGTGGTAAAGTCACGAGAGCCCTCTAAGTATGTCGGACGACTGCGATCATGTCAGTCATGACCAAGAAGCTCTGAGGGGGAATTGAACAGCTCGACTCCCCACGGGCAAAGATGATGAGAAGCAGGAACTAAGCAGGACAATGAGGAGGCTGCGTTAATGCAGTCAGGGGAGAGGTGCAGACACACAAACACCTCACTGCTCCAGCACAACCCAACATAATTTGCAGTGAAGCAGTTGAATATTTTAAGGTTGGCGGAGGACTTCTGCATTACTCCGAATCTCTCAACATACACTCACTGCCTCCAAGAATTTCACTTACCTACTTCATTACCTCATTACTTCCCCATTTATGTGCAGGAGAGGAGTAAGATGTATCACTGAAGCTCCATTCACCCAGGAATAATGTTACTTCTAAACACCCACTGATTTATGATCCTTTATGTCACTGGTCCTGAGCCTTTACACATTTTCTGCCAAATCTGTGATTTGAGTGGAAAAATCCACAAGCTGACGACTTGCATTACTGATGCTGGCAGAGACAGAGGAGTCGTGACAACAATGTTCTCGTGCAAATGTACATCCCCGTCATTTAGGGACTAGAATCCACTTGCCAAGACATGCATGACACGTTTTCAACGAGTACATTAGGAGCACAGAAAATCATCGACTATTGTTTGATTAATGACCGCCAGAGCTTGTGTAACAGTTGCATGGTAACCACGTTCGCATTGTTCACAGCAGATAATCGGTCAGATACAATTTGTCGTTATAAAATATAATTTTGTGTTATGCTTCAGTAGCTGTAGTATACTTGACAAACAAACACATTTTCAGGGTGATATTTTATTTGTTCGTGGAACATTGTTGTGGTTTAGTCAGCCTTCGTTCAAATGAATCCATGAACTGTTCAATTATCACAAGAGATTTTGACCTTCTGTTTCTCACCCTCTGTTTGTGCAACGTAGGAAGGAAGATAGCAGGAAATCGCTGTTACAGAATCAAATCCTAAAAACGAAAAACAAATATCAGATATTTGAATGAAGCTTCACTGGAACCCTGCATTTGTGTTTGGAATTAAGGGCTCTGTATTGTATGGTATATATAAGACAAGTGCAGTGCCCATTTTAAACCTGCCTGTTTTGAATGGGCTGTTTGCTTGGTCTCTGCTGATGGTGGTTGCAGTTTTCTTTCTGAAACTGTTGAAGTGACCTGCAGTAATTCAGTCAAGGCAAGTTAAGACCTGCTTCAGGACTCGGTCCACAAGCAGTCAGAGAGGCATTCACCCATAGGTGACTAAAGGTCGCACAATGCCAGCTTGATCTCTCTTATTTTCACCCACTCTCCTAAACCTAATGTCTGTCTGTGCTGTGAACTTTAAAGGTGACAGGTTAGTTAAACCTGATAGTCAAAAGCTCCCAGGTGCCAGAAGGTTCCAGGAGCCTGGAGCCTCTGGACCGACAATAATGGAGAGGTGGAACGACTGCAGGTCCTCAGAAACCCCTGATGCACATTCAAGACCCGCAATGGTTTTGACGACGGGAGATAAACGCTGCATTTAAAACTGTAAAAACCTTCTTAAATCAGTCCAATCACGCATCAATGTGATGGACTGGCACTGAAAGGGAATTAAAGCATTAAATATTGCACGCTTGATCGAATCTGGCAGAAGACTAAAAGGTATTTTAAAGTCAGAGACAGCGAGCGGTCAGATTTTTGAGCCTGGTCCAGATTAGTGGAGAAATGTTGCTGGCAAAGACAGTGGGTAATCATTTTGTGAAGAGAGGTTGTGTGGCACAAATTGTAGTCGTGTGTGCTGCTGTGACGTGCTTCTGGTGTTTGTGATCGCAGAGGCACAGACAGTCAGTGGGTTAAACCTTCACATGGCTGCTAACCTCCTCTACATGATGCCTGGTGTTGCTATGGAGAGAGGTGCCGAGTGGGTTCTGGGATTAAAAAAAATGAGAGAAAAGCTTTAATTGTCTTAGAAATATTTTTCTAATGGACCTGTGCCACCATTATCCCGAGGGTGTCACAATCTCCGACACCAATTATTTTTTACTGCATCGACAAGGAAACTTGTCTCGTGGACTGCATGACATTACCAATCAGTATGATGGCGCTCAGGAGCACGTATGTTTTTCTGGTTCTGTTGCAGCAGCCTGGTGTTCACGACACAATGTTTAATCAAGAAAAACAATGCACATGTCATACTGCTTTTGCATCTTTTCAAAAATCATTTGCAGTCCTGAAGTATTCCCTACCGAGTGGCCATCTGCTCCCATCAGAGTGCAGAATCACAAAAACTAAATAATCAACACCAGCATGGAGAGAGCATTGACCAGATCTGACAGTGCACGAACATGTGGATGGCGCCCCTTGGGTTTTTGCTGTTGCCTGATTTCGCTTCCTTTCATCCATTAAAGGGATAGTTCACTGAAAAATGAAAATTCACTCATCCTCTACTCACCACTATGAAGTGTTTGAGTGCACAAAACACTTCTGGAGTCTGAGAAGTAAACTTTGAAGCAGCCCAATCCCATACAATTGAATTAAATGGTGGCCGAGAATTCAGAGGTCATAAAACACAGAAACAACATAACATGCCTCCGTACTGCTCATGTGCTACATGTTGTGTTTTCTCTGTTGTTTAATTACGTCTGAAGTGAAGGTCACCATTGACTACAATTGTATCGGATGCAGCATCTACAAAGTTTACTTCTTAGACTCCAAAAGTGTTTTGTGGACTCTTAAGACTTCACCCACCCCTCCATCGGCATAGTGGCGGGTAGAATATGAGGGCGTCTCAATTTTTTGGTGAACTATCCCTTTAAGACATTTGATCACATTGCGAAAGCAGTGGCCTCAAGATAACACAGCTTTAATCATTCCAACAGTCCAGTGTAAAGGGTTTTTCGTGGCACCTTGCAGTGACATGGCAGCTGCAGCCATAGACTGTATACAAAGATGGACAACATGTCCCCACTTCCCTCTTTGTAGTGATAAAGCCATATCCCGGATATGAACGCTGTCTTCTTGCACCGAAGACGCCATTTGGAGTCAGAGACTGCACAGAAACGTTCAGGGGATGCAGGGTTGTGGAGCCGTCACGTCGTCCATCTTTATACACAGTGTCTGGCTTGCAACTGACTGAATATCCCTCTACTCATCCTTCTCCTTCCAAGTGGAGTAAAGAATGAAAAATGGCAGTGGTGCAACATGGCAGATTTCCATGGAAGAGGGCTCACGATTTAGCTGTAAAAAGCTCATTAAAAGCAAATGAAAGCATAACAATTCTTAGTGTCAGGTGATTATACACTAATGAAAACATAACTGTGAATATTATATATCTCATTTCAGCAAATACATCTCCCTCAATTCTGCACACCGGATCTTTTTAAGAGGACTTTCTCCAGAATAAATTACCAAACACTCATGTGTCCCAGGTTCTCACTTGTGTGGATTTACCGCCTTTATTTCTCCTATATGATAATAAATCGAAAATGTTCCGGTCGGTGACCGTTAGCCAGAAAAACAAGCAATTTGAGGATGTCACCTTGGGATTTAGGAAATTATGACGCATTTTCTTCAGTATTTTTCCTGACGTATTTATGACTGAACAATTAATCAAGAGAATACTCAGCAGATAAAACCTAATAAAGGTAATAAAGTAAGAAGGTTATAAAAGTTTGCAGCAGCTCCAGTGGATAATAAAGTCAGATCCTACCTTTTACAGTGGGTTCAGGTTTGAGCCACGTAAAAAGAGACTTCATCACAATGTCAAGGAGTCTGTTTTATGACATAGTCTATGCAAAGGACTGTAATATTTATTTTGTAATTCAAAGTATTAATGTACGGAACACAGCAGAGACCATAAGTCTCAGCCTCATCATCATGCCACACTCGAAAATGGTGTAGGTTTGATGATATCTGTGGAATTCTTAGTTTTTAAATTCATGAAGGGTTTTCACAGTTTAAATGATAAAGTAAATAGATCATCTAAATATTTCAACGATCAGATCGTCGGCATTTAGCACAGTAAATCTGTGAGTCAAGGTTGTGATGACTGACTGACCTAAATGCCTCAATAAACAGAAGAATCCACAGCAATAACAAATCCAATACCCTGAGATCAGACATGGCAGCAGGGATGGAAAAATAAACCGAGAGGATAAAAAAAAAAGTTCTTAATTCCGTCGTCAGTGTGCTGGAGGCTCACCCATAACCTCAGCACGGGAACGGCACGGTCACCGTTCAGCTTTAACCTTGACATGGCAACTGTCTGGAGGCTCCTGTCCAGTATGAGGATTTGGGGCCAGTCGTGCAGGAATCTCCACTTCACAGACAGGCCGTGGCCGGGTCGGTCTATGAGAACATAAACATTAGCAGCTCTTGAAATCGATGATGACACAGTGAGAGGTGAGAAGATGCCAAAGGAGAGAAGGCGTGATCCTCACTCGCTGCTTTAAAAGCCTCACTGCAGCATTTTTTTTCCGGCGGTGCTGTGCTCACACTGTAGCAGTGTAGGCTGTCGTCATCGTAGGCACTTCAAATAAAAATGTCGGGGCTTCTGGAGATAATGTTTTGATGTGAGGCTCATAATAGGGATAACATGGTCAGGGATAGGTGGAAACACAGCACTCTGGTTAGGTGCCATGGGGGTTAAGAAAATGTCTATATAAATTAAAATTATTCTTAAAAAGGCAAAATCTGGTCAGAAGTTGGGAAATTTGAGCAATGTGAAATGTTGAAAAATGTTGAAGTACCCACAACTCAGATTGGGCAGAGAAGCTTTGATTTGTACCTCCACCAAGGAGGTCTGTTTGCTAGATGGCAGAATTACTCAAAAACTACTGGACGGATTACCAGGAAACTTGGTGGAAGGAGGTGTTATGAGTCAGGAGGGAGGACCCCATTACATGTTGGTGTGGATCAGAATGAATGGGCAGTTTCTTTCTCTGCAGTATCTACAACAAATGAATTAAATCTGTGGCAGTTGCGGGGGGGGGGGGGGTTCGTTCATCGCTCTCACTGAAGAGTAAAAGACAAGTTCTCGTGTGAGAGAGAGGAAACTGCATTGCGTGTCACTTGTGGTGACGCGCACAACTGTAGCTGAAACCGTCTCAAGATCTGAAGTTTCACCTGGCTGGCACCAGGCGGATGTTTATTGATACATGGTTTCCTGAATCAAAAATAAAAAACGACACACATGAGCATCAGCTTTTTAAATGCACTAAAAACACCTGAATAAGACCTTTAGCGCAGCCATGGGGCCAACTTCTGAATTCTAATCCAAGGTAATCCTTAATGGGGCTACACTTAAACTCTCTTACAGGCCCAGATGTCTTCTGCACAAAAAAATAGCATTCCTGTCAGAGCAGTATCACTCTGATATTGTACCTGCTCAAGAGTTCATGTTCAGGATGGTCTTTAAAAGCAAAAAACAAAACTGATCTTTGAGTGTGTAACTGAGAATTTTGAGGTGCAAAAAATGCACAAAAATCTATTGAAGTCACAAATAGCAGCCGGACAAGAGGCAGGACGAAAGTACACGGTTGGCAATCAGCAGGGATGGCACCCCGATGTCTCTGAGCTGGACAGCCAGACCTTGGTTTTGCCTTGATGCATATCCATGAACATCACAGACACACGAGCGGACGAGTCTGTCGCGCGCTGACACCCACCTTGAACAAGTTTGACTGCATGCCAAGAATGTGAACACACTTATCTGGGAGGACAGGATGACTTGCAGCAGTGGCTGTCCCCCCTGTCACAGGTTAACATGGCCTTTTCCAGTTCTCCTTCAGACGGACAGAAACCCGATAATGTGATGCGTTTCTGTGGCACATAATACTGTTGTGTAAAGTCTCAACAAATAATGACAACGAGGAGAGTTTTCAACCATATTTCATGATAGGATTCGCCCATTGCTTCCTGCGTCGAGACGGACACTTACCAGCCACCTTCCTAAAAAGTGGCAATAGCCGCTGTCTATTTCAGGCCAACCTTGGAGCTTATTGGCTACTGTCTAATGACTTATTAGCCTTTTGGGTAAGGCCGGGCAATTAACCCAAAATTTATCAAACCGACATTTATAACCTCTAACCGACCCAATTTTGCTCCTGTCGGTTAATTTGGTTAATATCTTCCCCAAAGGGTGAATTCACCAACTTTGTGGTTTCCGCTGTATCACCCTGCTGCATGCCCTCCCTCCTCACTCCCCCGCTGACCTGCACTCACATTACACATTAATAATAAACACCAACACTAATCAGAATTTATTAGGACACGGAGGCTTCAGGACTTGAAGTTTATTTTGTGTTTGACGAATCACGTGATTAATCACAGGAGAGGAGTTCCTCCTGCAGATTAGGACGCAGCGAGTTGTTTTGACTTCATTGTTAGAGAAGAAGAGACCAGCCCCCCCCCCCCAGTAAACGGTTACTTGTCTAGTAACCGTGTACTGGCCTCATTAAAATTCACTGGAATACAAAGCTTAATCGTGTTAAGCTTTGAGTTATTTTTCTCCCTCAGTTTTATAACAACCTTTTTTTATTGTGTTTACTCCTAGTTTCAGTCTTACAAACTTGATTTTAGTTGATATTTATTTTACCAATAAGGCACGCACACACACACACACACAAACACATTTCCCTGTTTAGTGTTGTGCATAAGGAACGCTCAGGGTTTTTGAGAAGGAAGTTTGCCAGTCTTCAATAATGGATGAGGGAAGAAAGGCATACACATTTGGTTAGAAGCTGTTGTTGGAGTTTTGAAGAAAGTGCTTGAAAATAAATTGTTTGTACTCTTGGCAATACTGGCCAATATTTTACAGAATGACAGAAACAATTTATCAGTTTGCCAGAAAAACTTTTATTTTACAATCTCACCCATATTGACTGTATCCACCGAGGTAGGAGTAAGAGTGTGAGTCTTTCCATTGTATTAAAACAGTGCCAACAGTTATTGGACAGGACAAGGGCACTCTGTTTATAATCATCAATACCTTTCAAAGGGCGTTTGCAATTATCAAGTGCCACACAGCTCACAAATATATGTTTTACATACAGATCAAAGATACTATGAACAGATTAATCCACAATGTGTAAGAATCGATCATAAATAAGTACAAATAGCTGAAATAGCTATTTTTTAAATAATTTCAATGTAAACACCTATGTCATATTGGATTATCCAGCTCGTCCAATCTTTTCAGACCAGCAGTGTCTGGCATCTGTTTAGTCTGACAGTGATTGTGTTTTTCCGAGTCGATAAGCATCTTGTCTGAAGACACGGGTGACAGAAATAGATTCACAGTTCCCCGAGCTTGTTTAAAAACTAGTTTGTCACTTATCTTACACATCTATTGTTAAGATTGAAGACAGGCTTGAATGATGTACCACAGCAGTGTCAGTGGTGTGATGATGAGTGTGGTGAGACTGATCTGTGCTCTGCTCACTGTGATGGAACACTGAGTCCTCGGCAGATGCCGGCAGGTGTGGGAGTCAGCGGCTTTCAGTTCTCACTTACAGATACAAATGCCCTTTAGAAAGCCCAGGATTCTACATATTGTAGGCCTGCACGTTATGTACTTATACCTGTGTTTCTCACTATATATCTTGCCTGCCATATTCACAGTTTCATAATGAACCAAAAACACTTCAACGCCTTGTTATGATTATAACGAGATAAAAGAGATCTTTAAATAGGCGTGTGCAGTGCTATATGCCGTGTGGTTCATAATCCATGCTCAAGCAGATAATCAGACTTCATAGTTTCAATTTAAGCTGTGCCATGCATCACCGTTCTTTCCCTCACGCTAGAACTCACTCTTTGGTCTGTGTCAGCTGGACTAGGTTTCAAGTGGGATGGACCTTTGTGCGTGTGTAGCTAAATTAGATAAATTGATTATGTATACATTATCCATATTATATGAAAACAAGAAGTTAATATCACTGAGGAAGTCTAGTTTGTCATAGTCATACCAAAGAATTTAAATTGTGTGAGGCTAACCAGATTAGAAACCAGAGAAATCCTCATCAGCGTGTGGTTGTGCAGATTGCAGAAGCACTGGAGCTTATTGGCCCCACACTCCAGTCGTGGCTTGAAACAGAGTGGCATGAACGCAGCTTAACTGAATCCTGCTCAGCCCAGCTGCAGTCAGTCACACTTGTTGTAGTTGTGTTCATCACAGTCTCTGCCCAACCAGCAAACTCCACCAGAGTGATACGTTTCTGCACCAGCAGTCAAAGCTGCTTTGATCACCAGAATCACTCTCACCAGTGTGTCAGCCTGTGCAGCAGCAGCAGCAGCAGCAGCAGCAGCCCACACAGAGCACACACAATCACGCTCGTCACAGATACTCTGTCACACTCGCATGACGCAGCCGCGCTCCATGCGGCCGGCTGCACTCTCTGTCCGCCGCGATTGGCCATAGCTGCAGCCAGAGTCGCGCTCGCCCTTGCTGCGTTGAGCATCGCTGTCGCCAGAGACGTGCTTACCTCAGCCACAATCCGTCATGCTCACTGGAGTGCCGCACAGCCTGAGCAGCTGGCGCGGTACGCTGCATGAGACCAAGCAGCCATAGTTGGAGTCACACTTGCCAGAGGCGCCCTCACAGCTGCCATCATTCACACTAAGTGGGATCTTACTGGCCCCACAAAGAGCCCCAGTAAACATCTCATCCACAAAGACTCACAGCAGGACCCAAAGCTGATCACAGGCGTGTTCAAAGTCACACTCACCTCATCCCAGTGGAAGGAAAGTGATTATTATCGAGGCCCGAGCAAAAGATATCTGAGAACGGTGGGGGATAATGGAAAAGCTATGAATTTATTTACGCCCATGTACTGACATTCCCAGATCAAAATTTGAATATATCTTCTATCATCTGCGTGGTGTAATGAGAGGGTAATGAAACTTGATGTGCGTCTCTGGATTTGTGGGATCCACATTTGCAGTGTAAGGTCTTCTGCACAGTACCTGCTCTTGAGATAAGATTAGAGTTTTCTTGCAAGCTTAATGTATTTCAGGCAAGACCACCACCATCGCCTGTGGCCGGCCCACCGACATATCTGGCTGAGTGTTGATA
This sequence comes from Platichthys flesus, assembly GCF_949316205.1. Taxonomy (NCBI): domain Eukaryota; kingdom Metazoa; phylum Chordata; class Actinopteri; order Pleuronectiformes; family Pleuronectidae; genus Platichthys; species Platichthys flesus. The sequence goes on along the minus strand of NC_084959.1, from coordinate 13,907,148 downwards.
AGTTAAAATGTGAAATACCTGTTTGAAATTCAGTCGAATGATTTGTTTGATATACAGACATCTATAATAACATCTTTGACACTGAAACACCCGCATTTTACGCTGATTCCCTATATTTCAATGAATTTCAATAGATTTTATTCCAATGTCCAAATAGATCAAATTTTTTGGCATGTATTAAAAAACTGCAAACATGCTGTGTTTTTCCCCCTTACACTGTTTGAATATTTACAGTGTTTCAGTCGACTGTGTTTTTCACTTTCCATGGCATCTGCGACACATTCAGATGTTTTGCCAACATCTGTCTGTATCATGCTGGAAGCTGAAGCCTTACCACAGCCTGCAGATTCAAGATTTATACCTAGAAATAAAAAAAAGGCTGTTGCCGCCGTCATCATAAAAATGTACATCACATCCATTTGGGTGTAATACACATCCTTCAATCTTTACAATATTTGCCTGAATGAAAAAAAAAACAAGAAAACATATTCAACCCAATTTCTGGCTAAGTGCTAAAGACAATCCTATAGAGCTTCAAGGTGAACCGCAGCGTAGACGTTTGATTTATGGTTTAAATTATTCTCCAGGGCCAGTCTAGTTCATGCGCTGAACTCTGCTGCTCTATGTATGGTTATTACCAGAGAGTGGAACCTTGCATTCCAATTACACTTGGGCTATATAGCTGTCATTTATGTTAGTAATGACCAAAGCTTCTCCTGCCACTGGATTACCAGGCTGCCTGTGAATGCTTTGCCTGTTAGTGTGATCGATAGCTTCTGATCAAGCCCCTTCAGGTTCTAAAGCTGGATAGATTCAGTGACGTGGTGTAAAGGTATAAGAATACATAAAGCAGGGTGTAACGTGTAAACAAACTGCGCTGTGCTTTTTCTAAATTGATTTTCTAATGTACGTGCCAATCTTTATCAACATTTACCTTGAGCTACACACCAATATGTGAATGACCAATGACCCACAGCAATTTCCATCTGATTGTGTAGATTGTACAGTGGCTTCACTCTACAGATAGCCTTGGTTCTGCTGGAGAAGCCAGCAAGAGATAACGCTACACTTAGAAAAAAATGCAACCGATGCATTCCACCTCCACCCATTGGCCCTCTTGTCAAAGAATGAAATTGGTCGTGTTTGTCACAGTCATGCGGGGCCCACAGACAACAGCTTTTTTTTTCAAACAACTTTATTATAGATGGTAATTGGGCTGTGAAGAGGATTGCAACAAACCCTGAAACGACTTGCTAACCCAACCTTTCAGTTTAGAATCGATACCTTAGCAATATCAATAAAATCCATGTAACTAGAAACTTTGTGTATTGCACTGGTTGGCTGTCCACAATATGTTGAACTTGCTGAAAACTCTCAACCGAGTTTGGTTTGAGTAGATAAATTCAAGGGATGACTTCATGACAATTCCCCCCCGAAGGGATAAAAATGTCTGTACAAAATGTCATGGGAATCCATCTCATAGATGCTCACTCAAAATTGCAAATGTCAACCCCATGGTGGCACTGTGGGAAATGTTAGGAGATCACCGAAATCATTGGGGTTTATCATCTGGGGCACATGAATGTCTATGTGGAGATATCACACTGGATAAGTGAAAACCGTGACTTGCTGGGGCTCTGGAGCCAGCCGTCACAGGCTTCATCTTTTTGTCTGAGCTAAATTTAAAGGCAAACCGGGCCAATTTTTCATGGGACATTTCAGCCTGGACCAAAGTGGCAGAGTGACTCGACATTGCTCTCCATTAGTTCACGCTGCGAGCACGGATAAATTGCCGCACAATCGGGAGCGACAGCGAATGAATGTGCGGCAGTGCAGCTGACATGTTCATGCACAGATCATCTTTGTTCCAATAGTGATACGAGGTGATGTGGGAAGAGTTTGATTGATGGCAGTGACATGGAAGTCCCATCGGAGGATAAACAGCCCATCTCATGTTCTCGCAGCGGTGCGTCTTTACTCGGAGAGACACCACGGGACCCGGCAGACATGATGAAGTCAGACGGATGTTTGCACTGTGCGCCCTCCTTATGTTGCTTTCCCCGTTTCTCTGGTGACTTTGGAGGATTTGCTGCCAGTCTTGTGAATGGATTGCGGAAGTGAAATATTTATGCTGTTACTTTTTTCAGACTCACTCTTTGACCTAGATATGGCTTTGATTTGAGTCAGGGTGGACTAGGTTAAAGGATCCCCAATTAAATAGTGTTGGAGATATATTCAATTTTTGTCATTTATGGCACAAATGATTTCTTTACAGTTTCCATTTCTAAACGCTACTTTTTACAATTATGGATCAACCAGGCAGTCTGATACCCTTCAGACTTAAAACCGCTACTGAAGTAAAACTACGGGCTTTACAAAGGACGACAAAATGAGACCTCTTGTGCTTGAGATGTCTGAGTTTATCAGTATATCAAATAAATGGTTCATTACAAGATGGAGATTGCAGAGAAGATTGGGGATGCAGTCGGAAAAAGGTATTTAGTCATAATGAATGTATTTTCCTTCAATAGATGACTTTAATGGCCAATACTTAGTCTGAGTATATGATGTCATTATTTGAAAGATAGCATCTTGTTGATAGCATTTTACTTCTTATTTTAGGCTCTGGGTTTTACGTTTCCAATCAGTAAGCTTTCTCATTACCTATACAGCTTTTTGTTTTTGTTTTTTTACCAATAAGACTTTAGTCTAAATTTCCTATCAATCACAGAGGCTGTAACATCCACACTCAAACTCAAAAATTTGGTATTTTACTGGGCCAGCAGACCCCCACTGGTCTAAAGCAGCCCACCAAGCAAAAACTGTACAATCGCACACTGGTGAGACCAAATGATTCTGAAAATGAATTAGGTGACCAGTCAGCAGGTTAATGAAGAAACAATTATTGCCACCGCAAACAAGTGGAACCTGCTGTTAGCCATGAATAATACAGGAACCCTCAGGGTCAATTAGCGCGGGGCCTCATCAATTCCAACATGATTTCACAGGTTTCCAGCAGCCTGATTTTGACAAAGGCTGGCGGAACAATGTCGTTTTGAACAGGGGGTCCACTGTGGCCCGGCTCCGGGAGGCTTTCAACTTCATTGTTCATTTTCACCTGCGAGTTCAATCTGCCTGTGGGTACTGTGTCATCTCGTGCAGTGCACCCGCTCTCCCTTCCAAATGCATATCTCAGTACTCCATCTCAATTCCTTCCCACTGCCATTTATCCACTGCTTTGTTATTGCTTGCCGTATCTATTAGATGCATTTTCGTGACAGCCTCATTTGTATTCCCATCGCATCCTTGCAGCAGTAGGTTACCATGCTGCCCCGCGATATAATTCCCTGCGCCGAAACCAGGCTGAGTCAACGTCACTGCGAACTAATTGGCTAAATATGTGACTAGGCAGAGGACAGGAGAGGAGAGTCATTTTTAAGAGTGTGACAATGTTCTGCTCGGGTTATTTTGCCTTAAAGCTTCTGTATAATGCAGGAGTCACTGTCTTATTAAGTGTAATCCGACTCCAATATCCCTATTTGTACTTTTATCTAAGATACTAGTCTTGTTTCCTTTGCTTAAATCCTGCGTGTCAATTAACTGTAAATGGGAAACTCAAACGCTTCCTTCTCTGAGAATGTTTTGTTCGTGGAGGCAGCTGCAGGAGCGTTAGCAGCCGCCACAGATGTTGCCACGCAGCCAACTCCTGCTGAAATAAAAAAAAATGTTCGCAAGTGGATCAGTTCAAAATTTTGCATGGATGAGAGGAAGAAAAGACAAATGTGGCAGATGTGAACTTCTTACTCTTACAGCTGCAGGTAAGATTTACTCACTGCAGAGTGTGTAAACCTAACATCCCAAGCAAGACATGCAGGTTTGAAGGTTTTGTTCTGGGTTGTGTGTTTTCACAGCACAGGTCTCCACCTTAAAGGAATTGCCCCATGAGCACTGGGCAAGTGTATCTTTTTTCTCTCCCTTCCTTCTCTCTGTAAGCCAGCTTGGTTACCCCTGCTAATGGGCAGAGACTTTGTTCCAGCTGTAATCATAATCCATTGAGTAGATGCAGAACTTGTCACAGTCTGAACGAAGATATTAATTTCCACTCCATGTGGGACCCAGCTCTGCCGGCCATGTAATGCTATCAGCTTTGAAGGAATCTTGTCTGGTTAAGCCTCATACAAATGTGTGTCTGACATTCATTTTCTTGCTAAGAAGTGCTGGGAGGAAACGTCTTTTCAGAATAAAATCCTGGCAGTATCTTTTGGTTACTGTTGATGCAAATTACTAATCAACAAAATGAAATTAACTAAAAATTGCAATAATGTCCGTATGTGGCTTGTATATCTTGATAGCCATTCCTCTTGTCGGCTTCGCACTTGGCATGTGTATTGCTAAGGGTCCAAGGACGTGCAATATTGAATTGTGTGTCATTTTGACATACAATCCTTTGGATATAGATAAACTATGAATAAACAGGTGAACAGCTCTTTGCGCTGCAGTGGTGGTGCAGCATCAGGATTCTTCAGACTGGGTCCTACAGTCGGTCTGTACTCTACCGCGGTTCAGTCACTTTTAAAGTTTCAGAAAGAAAAGCTGCAACCAGCTACACCACAGACCACTCAAACAGTCTATGAAGCCATGTTTAGAATGGGTACTTCATTAGTAGCCTCTCAAGAAAAGTTGACCCATTATTCTAACTGTACTTAATAATCTGAAAATCATAATAACAGTATTTAAACTCCAAGGAATCAAATGCTCCATTTACATTATCAGTCCCAGTGCAATTTTCGTATCATTATCAGGTAACTGATGATTGCATAGTGTCTGTTTATGGAATAATGGCACCATGATCTGGTGGCACTTTTATCTAGATTCCCTATTAGCGTGCACTGTATCTTAGTGTTAGAACAACTGCTGATTACGTTATTATTCTTTTTTTTCTTTTTCTTTATAATGGTGGTGACAGGGTGTGAGCAAAAAATAGGCTTGATGATTTTACGCCCATTGACATGTGTGGCAATTTCACCTTTAACCTTACAATAGGCTCTTAAATTGTTAACAGGATGTGTTTTTCTTACAGTTATCGCTAACATGTGGAAGATTTACTTTGCTGTCATTAAGTGGAACGCTGCAATATCAGAGGAGAACATAAAGATGTACCAACTTGGCCACTGAGAGAATCCTAAAGGATAAACAGTGCAAGGTCCGCAGTCAGCAGTGTTGGTTGGGTTTCAAGCGGTGGAACAGGACCTGAGGTGATACGCGTGCACAGGTGGTGAGTGCTAGAGAAGGTATTGCTCTTCACCAAGAATCCCTGATGAACTCTGACGGATTTTGCCCACGAGGCAGGAGCCCTGTCCCAGGTTTCAGCCGCTTTCCAGTGTTTTTTTCATTTCGGAGCTGTTGTGTGCACATGAGCAGCTGTTTGGTCTTCTCTGTGTCTGCTTGTAGAAGTCACACTGATTTACATTATCACTCTGATAAGATCTCTTCCTCCCAGTAGCGAAATGGGTTTTATTGCTGGCAAAATCACCCCATTAAGTTCATAATTATGTCGGATTCTAGTCTGGAGACAAAGCTTAGGTATTTTCTCAGCTCCAACCTTTCAAATTAGAATTATTTTAAGAAAAAGAACTGATTAGAACCTGTGAATTATTTATGTGAAATATTGCGTGACTAATGGTTTGCGCTCTATAGAATATGGACCGTCTTTAATCATCAGGATTATTGTGTGAACACTGTTCATCGGGCTCTGCTGGTATCAGTGACTGAGAATTCACTCCAGTCGTTTCTGTATTGTATACTTTGCAGATTTGATAAATGGTTATCAAATATTGTAGATTCAGCAGTATCTATAGAGAATAACCCAGCTGTGTGCAAACATGCTCAACTGGGTAAACGTACAGATCTTATTCATTTGGAGCTTGACAAGCGTGTGGTGTTGACGGCTTGTAGCGATTTTGAATCGAGTTGTTTAACAAATCTTTTTCAGTCAGACACAAAAGGGACTGGGTTCTGCTCCCCCACTTAAACATGGGAAATATGAATGAACCAGAATGGCCCCAAGTGGCACACATGGGTCCAAGGTCCGACAGTCCTCTAATTTCAATCAAGCTGCATCGAACCGCAAACACTCATAGAAATCAGTTCCTAAAATAACATCCATGAATTTTCTCAAAGGAAAAATCTGAAAAGGGTCTTGCCATGTTAAAGAAAGTGATAAAATAAAATCTGCTTCCGTTCCCTAAATGTGTCAGATTGTTTTCATTGGGATTCATGCATAATTCCCTATCTCGCAATATTATAGTAAGGGACAAATAATTCCTGGATCTGCCCCCTCATCAGGATCCTAAACGACATCCTTCCACCAGGTTCCTATCCGCTCTGTTGGTTTTGTGCCTCAAATCAAACCAACCAACCAACGAGGAAACAGACAGGGGTGAAAACATAACCTCATTACTGGTGGTAAGAATAGGTGAAATAGATCACGCAGGGCAGGGATCACTGGGGACTTTGCGCTTCGGCAGTGAGACGTCACGATGATAGGGGAACCGAGTTGACATGTGGATGTGTTTGAACATCCCAGGACCTGCAGGAGTTTGCCCTTCTCTGCCGTCTCTGTCACTGTTCCATCCCTCGTCTCCATTCTGCTGCTGCCCAGCCATGATGAGAGGTTAAGCCCCCCCACGTCTCGTCTTGTCAAGTTTCAAGTCGTCGTCGCCGTCACCCACAAGTACACTTGGAACACATTTTTGTGTTTGAGTTTCATTTTACTTATTGAAATAAAAAGGGTTTGAGCTCCTTGCTCACATCAAAATATAACAGTTTGCAGCGCTGTGACAGCGTTTTTGCTTTCAACCACTTTGGCCTCCTTTCGGAAACCACATTTCTGTTGTTCCCGCTCTACTATTATGTAAATGTACACACACACACACACACACACACAGTAAGAAAAGTCCAAATCTGTCACTGTAAGAAACTCCATCTGGTCTGTTCTTTTATTAATTTCGTTATGCTAAACAGCTCCTGTGCGTCGACAAGTTTAGCACAGCTTTTCACCCCTGAATGTGCAGCCAGTGGAGACTGAGCTTCAAAGTAGCCCAGATCTCGGCCAAACCAGCCAGCGAGGTTCGACTGCCAACTTTAGGTCTTATAAAAACATTTATCAAGTCACTTCACCTTAAATTCAGAGGAGATCAAATATGTTTAGCTTTGATTAAACTGGACCATCAGGGCCACTTGGGCCTTTTCAGTCTAGTTTTATAGTTATTTCGAGTTCTTTGATTGTATATACTCACTCAGAACATTAATTAGCTAAGCCTTGGCACAGCAAGAGGAAATTGTCAGCATGAGAATGATCTCTCCTCTGCCCTAAAAACAGCAACAGCTTATTTTCATGTAGTGCCGAGTTCATAATGGATCCTCTTACATTTCTGAGGGGAACAAACCAAAATCTTGACAAATTATCCCTGCACTAATACAACCGTGATGGGCCCCAGTGGAAACAGTTTTGCCCGGCAGCCCGGTCGGATTGATTATCTGGTAGTGATACAGCGCATAATGATCATAACAGCGCACATGCCCACAGTCACAGAGCAGAGAGAAAGTGTGTCCTCCCTCATTACTGGTCCACCTGTGGTCCCGGTGCAGAGCGTCATGGACAACTGCGCTTCCCCCAACCTGTTTGGACAGACACACATATCCACTCATGTTGATTACCTCGGCCAAAGAGGTTATGTTTTCACCCCTGTCCATTTGCTTGTCCGGAAGCAGGGTTTTGCAGAAACTTCTGGACGGATTAACACGAAACTTGGTTGCAGAATTCAGGACTGAGATCAGGGGGCAGATCCATTTTTTAATGATGACAAAGGCTCATTTATCGAACTGATATCTATGAGTGTGTGAAACTTGGTGCAGCTTGATGGAATTTAAGGGGATTACTGAGCCGCGGCGGAGATGTGTGCTCTACTTTGTGCCGCTCAGATGTTACACTACTAATTATGTCAAACTGGATCAGTCAAAGTGATTGATACACTTGGCCAATCAGTGCTAAGTTTGGATACTATTTTTTAAGGAGTTAGAGAAGCTTGACATTGAAAGTACCTGCAACCATCTATCCGTACAGTAAGTTCAATATTAAAGCTGTTTATTTTAGGAAGGCTAAGCTTTTATTCTTTTATCCAACTTTTTCAACCAATAGTCTGGTAACCTTATTTTTAGTTTGTCTGTTTCATATCTTTACTTTCAGCTAAATTATTTCAATTGTTTAATCATTTGCTTTATTTCATCATCTAGTTTATCGTTTATAGTCTATCATTCATACTAAAGCCAACCAAAATGTTTTCTATTCATTACCCATTGTTATCTCTTTCAGCTGTTTATCTATAACTGATTTGAATCCCCGGTTGGGGGCGACTGATCTCCGGTCACTTTTCAACTGAACTCCACTCTATTTGTGATGCACATTTAAGACTCAGTGTCAGTACAGCAACATAAAACCTGTTTAAATAGAAATGACTGAACAAATATATACTGGATACAATTATGTGTTTTACACCAATATTTCAAATGAAACGTGAGATCATTTTGAAATCCTGTTTATGCATTTAGTTGAACAATGAACTGCAAAGATCACTGGTTGACGCGCAGAGCTTGACCGTCACATCAAACAATAGTGACAGGATTTAGGTCTATTTTTAGTTAACAGCCACTTGGATTACATGGCTATGGAGCTGTGTCCTAAATTCAGCAATTACTCCAGTCGACAGTGTTTATTGGCTGATGAGGTCCCTTGCTTGACATTCTGGGGTGCACATTAAACGCAGGAGTGGGATTCGTGTTTGTTCCACCAAGCTGTATGATATTACAGTTTGAGATTGTATCTGCTGTCTCCAGTAGGGAACTGCCAACGTCTTGTTTAAACACATTGTTCAGGAGCATAGTTGTCCAGTCAGATTACTCAGCTAATTTGAATCAAAGGTATTTGAAGCCTTTTAATTCTGTCAAGCGATAGCATTACTCATCGCATATGCCTCCCCCCCCCCCACAGACAAAAAAACAACTGACAGTAGAGCGGAAAATAAATGTTGGAAGAGCAGGAAATGGAGAGCTCTTTAGGTCTACTGTCACCTTAGGCGAGCTATTTTTAATTTGCCAACAAAAGCGCGTCTATTTCTATTTGTAATTCATTCTAGTTCCGTGTTTGAAGCACAATCTGAGCCCCGGGGACTGCTGAGCCCCCTGGTTTGTATGACAGGTACAGGTGAGGCACAGAATTGTAGACAGAGGCCGGCAGCCAGTAATTGAATGCCTCTTTGGCTTATTTTTAGGGAAAGAATTTGTCGGCAATTTTAAATGTGCTTTCCTGATAATTCTTCACTCTGGCCCTAATTGGTGCTTGTGTTGAAGAAACACGAACGGAACAGAACAGAGATGATGTAGATGAAGTTTATAGACTGAGTAATGAGAATAATTAGATCTTTACTTTCTTCTCTTTAGTCCTTTGAAACTAAACTGTTTGTGTTTACTGAGCACATCATTACACCAGTTTGTGCTGTGTCTCTTTAATGAGAACTCATCCTCCCTTTCAACTACAACCAAGTTCTATAACTAGCAGTGGTGAAACAACTCGGAGAGGCGGTGGACTAGTGGCAGAAACTTGGACTATGGGCAGAAAAGGTTTCTGGTTTGACTCCACAAAGAAAAAACAAAAAGACGAACCTGGATTGATCTGTCCAAAAATCCAAGAGGATTCTCCCTGCCCTGTCCAGTGCCCCTGAGCAAGGCACCTTACTCCCCCAACATCTGCTCCGCGGAAGCCGTACATGGCTGCTCACTGCTCTGTGTGTCTTGCACCAGACGGGTTAAAAGCAGAGGTTAAATTTCCCTACCTGCATGAGTGTGCATGTGTTTGGGACTAATAAATGTATCTTAATCTTAACCTGAGGGCAAAAAAGAAGAATCAAAGTATTTTTAAAGATTTGCTCATACGGGACATTCAGCGTCTAAAAAATGACACAATAATGATCCCCATCTAAGTGGAAATTGCTAATATCGGAGGCAATCTATCCGGAAATTAGTAAGGCAATTTGCAGACAGACACTATAATAAGAGGAAATGATACCTCCATCTCCAGAGGGCATCCTGCAGTTTGTAATAGGAAATACAGTCTTCAGATAATGAATAACAATTCAGAATTAATGCCAGCCAGTTTACAAAATGTAGAGAAAGAGTTATATTCGCAAACACTGATGCCTAATATGACACGGGGTTCCCACTACACTCATTTCGCAATAGCACGCGAAATGAGTGTAGTGCTAAATGCTGCTAAATTATTGCCACAGTTGCTTCAGGATTAGGGCAGACACACATTATAGGCCCGGGATCTTCGTTCTGCGTCGTATTACCCTGTGGCCTGTTCTCCCTCCACACTCCCCTGCTGACCTGCTCTCACTTAACACACTAACGATAAACACCAACACTGATCAGAAGTTATGAGGACCCTTATATTACTTGTTCTGTTTACTTTTGGTTCGGTTTAATTTGATTCGCTCCACAGTTTATGAGACACTTATTTACACAAGACTCGAATATTTTGTGCGCACGCAGTTCTTCTGCCACACACAACAACAAGAAGCAGACACTCAAGACGTCAGGGTTAGAGTGACCGGTGCAATCTGGATTCATGATGAGACCCCATCGATTACTAAGTAAATAAATGTGATTGTCACGGCGTTGGTGAAGCGATGCCCCCCTGATCCAGCAACATAAATATTAGTACAGGTTCTTATAAAGATCAGCTCTACTTGTGAGTCATTAGAAAGAGCAGAGGAGCAGAATCACTTGTTGACCAGCGCAGAGTAATGCGCCTCAAGGCGGTGGCGCAGCCAATGGGGGCCAGGTGGAGCCCCCCTGATAGAGTGAAGGCTATAATCTAAGTTATTCCCTTTGAGGCTGCCCCTGAAATCCTGGAAGAAACACTGAAATTTGCAAAAAGAAAAACAAGCTGTTGGAACTGCACTTTGTTTATTTTTCCCAGTTTTTATTGAGCCTTGCAAGATTGGTTAAATTTAACACAGTCTGGAACTTGGCCTGCCCTTGAGCATGAGACATCTGGTCGTAGGGAGATTTTGCTATAAATGTGGCCACTTTTTGAGAGGGTGTTGGATGAATACATGTAGAGCAACTTGGGTATTCTCGATTGCTGGTTGAGATATCCAGGTCAGGTTACCTAGCCGGAAAATGTTTACTTGTGGGACCATCAATAGTCTGTTCCATGTTACAATAGCAACCCGCTGTAGTTATTGTCAGTCACAGACAGTAGACGGATGGATGGATCTTTTATTTACGGCCAGATGGACTCAAGTCAAAGGTCAACAGAGATGACTGTAAACATCTGTGCGTCAATTACACCTTGGGGCTCTTGGGTTTACAATGCTAAATAACAATACATATTGACTCATGTCATGTACCCTGTTAGTGTTAGTGTACATATTAAGTGAAGTCAATGCCTCTTGATCTCAACCTGGAGGCTAGCTGCAGAATAGATCATAAACTATAAACTTTTGGCACATTTCATTTCACTGGGAGGAAGTGGTCAACATAGTTCAGCCATTTTGGCATTGCAGATTTTTTTTGTTAGATTTGACGCCTACGCAGAAAGCAAGGCTTGTACCTTTAATCATGTTATTCATTTAAACTACGTTTTTACCTTTTGTTGCTCCCCACAAGAATCTAAAATGCAAATCACACAAAACTCTGCACGTAACAAAGAATGGTCTGCTAAGTCAGAAGTCTTTGGCTCGCACTACTCGCTGCCAGGATCAAGACTTATGTTCTTCATTTAACTCGGTGTTGAGCTACAATCAATATTAAGATGGCTTTTGCACAGTGTTTTCATCTCGGAGCCTTCACTCCTGTGCCGTACGTGAATAGTCACAGGCTGGGGCGCTATTACTGCAGCTTTTATATGCCAACATTAGGCTGAAGTGCATCTTTATGTCCGTTCATTTGTTTACTCCTCTAGCGATGATCTGCGTTCTGCAGGAACACTGGGAGCACATTGTTTCACCCAAGGAGAGTGTTTGATCTTGTCTGTGTATGGCAAACCAGGGGTGAGACTCACAAAAGCACAATGAAAGCCTTTCAAGAGCGACACAGCTGCTACACACGTGTGTATGCTCGAGTGGCCACGTAAGTGCCGTCCCCCAGTCCTTTGCAGATATTTGGCTTCCTCTCCTTCTTCTTGCTGTGTTTTCTTTATTTTCTTTACTCTTCTTTTTTTTTCAGGCAACATATAATAGCAACGATCCAATTTCTGCGTGCATGTATTTTTTATAGAGGTCATTTAGTCTTTCTGTAATCTGCCAGACTGCAACCTCCTCATAATAATTATCAATAATTACAGTGTAAGAAATATGCAACATCCAGAGAGTGACAATATGGAGGAGGGGATCTACATGTGAACAGCTGCATAATGTTTGTTTCAGAGCGTTATATTTATTCACTTGGTTTTGGTTTGGGGATATTTAGATGGGTTGTTGAATATTTAATGTATTCAGTTTGTGTAGCACTACGGACATTGCTTATCCTCATGCCTGTGAGGATTATAGTTATAGGTATAGATAAGTATTCGGGCTGATATGAAAAAAACATAATTATGACGCTGGCTGGGCTTCACAGTAAAAAAACAACAACAACGAACCCGTCTAGAACTGCCTTGAAACAAACCACTGAAAACAGGAAATCAGTGAAGGGTTTGTGATGTAACCACAAATCTTAATAATAAAAATTGATTTCATCACCAAATAACACATCGGAGATAAACTAAGGAACTGCATTGCATTAAGCAAATATTCCACCCAGTCTTATTTCTGAATCAAGAGCTGATGATTGGACAGACCTCATTTCTAAATTTCAGATTTAACAAAAGCAGATATAGAAGATCATTAAAGAAATCTCATTCATCAGTATATTAGAAGTCAGAAGTGAGACAGCAGCACTGTGGGGACTCACTAAGGCTTAATCCCCGTCCAGCACATTCATAATGAAACTGAAAATGAATCCGGTCAGATGTCTTGCTTAATGTCGGAAAAGTTGTTTGACTATCGCAAATAAAACGATATCAATGAGATTTGAAACCAGACCTGTTAACCAGACTGGTTTAGGACCAGCAGCTGGAGACTCAGATAAACACAGAGCACCGGGAAAAAAACATTATAAGCAAAGCTAATTACTGTCAGAAAATGATGCAGGTCGACTGCTCAGGGAGACAACAGCTGTGTTTGTGGCTGCTCTATCCATAAGCTCTGGTTTTCCATATGAGGTGGTATGGGTTTATGCGCAAAGTGATACATATGAATGAAGCCCTGAGTGCCTCTAGTTACTGTGGAGGTGCTGAGATGGAGTCTGTGTTCCAGCATCGTGACTGAATTAAATATATGTTAGTCATAATATTAAGAGATGCCTGCATCAGAAATGCCTAAGAAACAGCTGTAAAGGAAGGGTCAGGCATCAGCAATCTCATAAAACACTATTTATTGTTTTATACTGTTACTGAATGGTTTAACACTCTTAAGATATTTTATCTTTAAAAACTGTGGCAGCACTTTAACAGCTTCTTAAAGAAACCTATAGTTGTATGTTGTTACGTTCATATATTTTTGTTGTTTTTCAGTTATAACTGTGAGACTAATTAATACAAGTTATATCATATTTGTTTTTCAAAGGGTTTAACCTGAACCAGAACAAACAATGATAGCAGTCATGAATGCATACAGGGTTTGCTGTGTAAAGATGTTAAATTACATTATATAATTGTCTTTTTTTTAAATGCACTGGTATTGCATCAGCACTCTGATACGCAAAGTCCAGGTATCTGAATCGATATCTAACGCCTCAAATATAAACAGAAGCAATCAACATGTAACTAACAATAGTCATGTATAAGATAAGTAATCAATAATTATTGTGCTTTAACTACTTGTGTGATTGTGATGAGAACGATAAAACCTCTATGCACATCCAAGTCTTGCCTCTGGCAAAAAACTAATAGGACCTTCATAAAACAACTCTCTTTTTATGAGAACCACATTTAAGTTTTACAAATAGATCTAAACCAAAGAAACAATCAAAGACATGAACCAGACAAAGCAGGTTTGAATTTGAAATGAACAATTAGAAATAAAGTATATGCAATGTGTCGGTCATTTGACGTCCATCACCTCGTTGATTATATGTCACTTAAAACATATCGAGATCAATGGAGTCAAGCCACTGACTAGCTGTTGCTCTTATTTCCACAGGAGTCTCCTGTTTATACGGCTATGGCTGCTGCACTTTGGAAGATCAAATCTCTGGACCTGGGCTTGTGGATCTGTCTCCTGCTCCTCAACCTCCTTCCTCACGCCAGGTACCTCCACACACTGCGTCTCTCCACCTCTGCTGGATGTTTACCACCTTCCCTCCCGTTTCATTCCCTCATCCCCGCCTCTGCTGTTGATGTTCTCTTGATGTGTTTTGTATTATACACCTTCATTAATCAGGCTCACTGCTGCGGCAGACACTGCGATCAAACCATTAGAAGCGAGAGTTCATCTATATTGCAAGGAGAGGAAAAGCACGACTTGTTTTTGTTATTGCACGGTGAGAAGGTCCCAGCTGCGACTGTCAGTCTGTCGAAAGGAATAACCACACCTCGAAAAATGGTTGTGGTCAATAAAATAAACAAAAATAAACTGCAGGATTGCAAGGGAAATCTTTATCATTGACCTGAGAAAGAAAGAACAATCTCAAGGACTTCCTGGACAGCACTGTGGCTTCACATTTTTCAGATATTTTGGACAGGGATTAAAATAGAGCCCATGTCACCTTGTCCTACATAAGGTCTGGAAAAAAACAGCATCACGGCAAAATAAAGTGAACATATCCACCAATCTTATCTGCACCAGTCTCAATTTCACTGACTGGTGAATTCATTTGCATTGTGCAGCACACCACAGCCACGATTCTCCATTCACAGCATTTTTAACTCCCGCGTCCTGGGCACATTCTTTCCAGTCGATGTGTTAAAGTCAGCAAAAAGAAGAAGCTCCAGCTCGTACAGGTCGTTCGAACCACACCGCTCGTGAGTTCAAATGAAGAGATCGTGCAGGTTGCCGTGTTAGCATTGTTGATAAGGTAAGGTGTTGTGGCAGGGAGATGCAGCGGTGTGGAAAATCATTTTAGGATTTTTGCACGCAAAAGGGAACCAGGCAGAAAGCAGACCGGTATAACAGGGATTAGCCCAGTTTGCTTTGTCATGGTGCCACTTGGCTCTCTGTGCTTATTAGGAGCACACAGCGCTTGTAATTACATATATTAAATAGGAATGTGGAGCCAGGGGAAGGTGCAGGCCAAACCTGGCAAGAGCTTATGAAATAATTTTTTTGTGATGTAAAGTCTGTGCCTTACTCTTTGTTCTTTTTCACTAATGACCATAGAAGTTCAACTGAACCATTGAGCTGCTGTTTGACAGCTTCATCCACATCAATATATCTAGAATATCATCGGTGCGGGGCTGGTTTTGATAGTTTGGGATCAAATCCTTAGTTCCATGGAAAGGAAATGGTAAGGCTACAGTGGCCCATGCACAAAGTCAGTAAAGACATCATTGTCCCAGTTTGGTGACTTCACTGAGCCTTGACCTTAAACCCTTCGAACACCTTAGGGATGATATCAGCTCATACATATAACTTTGAATGATCTGCTGCAATTATACAATGTACATTAAATGTAGATAGTTTATAATTGTAAGCAAATATTGCAAAAATAAGTGTTGGCCCTGGGAGCAGAGCCCTGCAGTCACATTCCCCAAGGTTTTGTGGGAAAATTTCCCAGAAGAGAAGGGTTTATTGTCGTAGTTTTTGGTTCACAAGGCAAGACCTGTGCTTCGGGAGAGGAGGGCGCAGCGACCTTGCAATTTGACCACCACATTCTCATCAGTTCATCCTTGAGTCCAAGGGAACATTTGTACATTTGACTGTTCTTGATATATCATGTTAACAAGAATGGGATGGACTGACAACTCCAAAATAAAAGGTACCAGTTTGCCATAATAGCAACAAAGATATGATAAAATTCTGTCGTCAAGCTGACTCATTGCAGACTCAGATTTAGATTAACTCAGCGTAGAGGCCATACTTTCTATAATCTACAGATAATATGTAACCACAGGAAATATAAAACATGCTAATTCAACATGAACAACATCATAAGTGGCAAACCACACTGCCCAAACTCTTACTGCTACCTTGTCAAATAAAACTAAGTTATTTAATATATTCAGTGTTGAAACGTGACCTTGGTTTTATTATTCAACATGACTCCATAAAGAAGATTGACGATTGAATTATTGGCATCAGCGCTCTGGCTGTTAATGAAAGAAAAAATGGAAAATCAATAGATGTGATGAGAGCAGCAGTTAATAATAGAAATGTATGAAGTCTTGACATATCCAGGAACGAGAAACTGTCACCGCGCTCTTTTCAGAGGCGCTCAATTCATTATGCATGGGCCTTACACATCAAGTGACAAGGATTTTCGCAAACGTTAATCTTTCTGCTTAAACATGATGTTGTGCACATATGCAATCCTTGCACAGCAGGCTTTACTTAGCACTTTGTACTCAGTTGAACTTGTGCTGCTGTAAATCAGGCTTGACGTTGGTTCGTTTGAGGAAAACATTTGTGTTTGCTGCGCCTGAATAAATTCAAAAAACAAAGATGAAATTTGCATCCGAAGGTGACAGGCCATCACAAAATACAAGTTGCTGAAGTTTGGAAATTAGAACATAGCGTGCACAAGCTGCCAGAACATCGAAATATCAGCGGCGCCGCTTCTCTCTGAGACTTGCTCCCTCCCCGATGCCGGCTGATGCTATCAGCCACCTCTATATCGGCTTTACTCCAGGTGAGGATGGAGATTTTTCTAATGGATTCAGGTGTAACAGACAAATCCTCTATATAGGGGTCTGTCATTCTGCACGTCACCACATTTTCTCATTCCTCGCACACTGGGAGACGAGGCACGATTAAGCTATTATTCCCTAAGAATCCATGTATTACATGTAAATGAGGAGAAAGTGTTTATCTTCACTTAGTGAACGTCTTTCATTCCATCAGCTCGCCTTCCTCCCAGCTTCCACTACTCCACTCGACACTTAGCAAGCTCGGACAGTCAGGCCATCTTGTTGTCTATTGTGTTTGTAATCTTTTGCCAGGCTGCCGGCTGACGTGGCACATAATCAATAGCTATAAGCATGAGAGTGCTATATGTTCACTTTGCCAATGGATTGGCTCTGAAGTTGCCCAGCCTCTACTCGCCTTCTCGCCCCGTCTCGCATGAATTATTCACAGCGTGGCAGAGAGGGCATCACTTTGAGATGTGACCCGGTCAACAGATAACATTCCGTTTCTGTTGCGTTGTCAAGGTTAATGTGTCACAGGTCCTGACAAGGGTAATGTATTCTTGGCTGAGCCACTTTGCTGATTGAATGAGCAAGCAAATTGTTTCCTCTTGGAATGGAGAGAAAGGAAAGTCAAAGGTCCACTGGGCGTGACGAATGTTAAATTATCAGTCAATATATGCCTTCTGCTTTTAATTGTTTGAAATGAATTGGCCAGTCAGGTGTTTTACTCACCAGGTTAACTGGTGAGAGTTACAGTGCAGCAAAACCATCATCTATCTACCAATTCCTGAAATCTATCTGTTTGAGGTTCACATATCCCAAGAACCACTCATCAGCTTCACACTTGACATGGGTATTGTCAAGTGTCAAGGCCCAAGGCAGTGCACTATCAAATCCAATTGGTAGAATTAGAATGAACAGCTCTTCTTTGCAGCTTCAGGGTTCTGTGGGCTGAGTCCTGTCTTTACTTACCACGGCTCAATTACTGCAGGTCACATTTAGTTTGAGAAAGAAAGCTGTAATCAGCATCAGGCAAACAGCCCATTCCAAACAGGCAGGTATAGAACAGGCGCTGAACCAGTATCTGCAATTGGGCAAATAATCTGTTGAACCTGTCTGGTTCCCTGTATCTCTATTATAACTCATGGCTGACTTTTTAATCCTTTTCATTGATCTGTTTTCTAAAGTTTTTGTCAAATCCTGTATATATTGACTGGTATGTCTGATAAGAAACCACCCCACAGCGGGATTTCATAAAGAAAGTGCAGACTTTATGTCAACAAATGGGGAGATGTTGCTCAGTGGTGCCATGTGAATCCAGCGTCCATCCACCTACTGAAATTCTTTAAACATTTCATCGAGGTGTGCTCTAATTAGTTTTGAATTTCAGTCAATTTCCTATTGATATAGAAAGGCTTTGGCCAATGATCTTCAAAGTTACCATTAGTTGACATCCCCAGCAGGCGTGAATCAGACTGAAACAGGAAGGGATTTCCCAGGAGGTGTTCACACAGCTGTAAACTGAACGCAGACCACTCAGCTCTGGAAATTCTCCAATACTAAGTTGATGTCTCCTAGAATGAACCCTTACTCCATGAAACGATTAAATCAAAGTGTGTTTTCTGTTGTTTTAAGATAGCTCAAGTTGTATCTCTGTGTTTTTTTTGTTGGTTATTTCTTGTTTTTCCTCCGGGAAACGGCTCTGATTCACTTCGCATTGAGCATTGTCTCTGAAACACAATCATTTCAGTACATCCCATATTCTTTGCCACCAGCAACATCCACCCCCGACTCCCTCTCTGGAGAAGAATCCGAGTCTGAAGCAAAGCTGTGGATAAACACGCCGCTCAATACAGATTAAAATCCCTAAACCTACAGTAGCTGCGCCTTTGAATGTGTTGCACAAACTGACTCAGAGTCTTGTAAACAGGGGTTTTCCAGAGAAAATGTGAAAGTCCAATGACACAAAAGAAATGAATGTACTTTTCTTTCTGATTTACAGCAACACTTGGCCTCTAAATTGTTATTTCATTGAGTGACACGGATAAAACTATCATGGAAGTATAAACCAACAGTTGCCGAAAACATAAAGTCACTAAAGATGTGCATTAATAAGGAATTCAATATCACACAAACCAGCTGTAATGCATATTTTAACAACCAAAAGAAATGTGTCAGACTTCTTTGGCAGTTTATCAAACAGCATTTTTGGGGGCAACAGGCAATTTAATCATTCCTACAGGGCAGCTGGTTACGATTCTCCAGCCTGTGCTTTCAGAAACCAAGTGTTTGCAGAGTCGAGATAGTCGCTTCTTTTTGAGACTCCTAAATCACAGCTCAGCAGCTGTTGATCTACTGACTGAATATCCACTTATTATATCGATGCGGCTAGAATGGTAATGACGGTAAGTGATGAGTAATTACCCTTTGATGACTCCATTAGTTCTTGTTGTTGTGCTGCTCGTCCTCCCCACTTACAACTCACCAATGTTTGGTTTGGGGCTCAAGTATTAATGCAGCTTGTGCTCACAGCAGCTCAAGAGGGAAACATGGGAACTCAGTGTCGAATGAGATGATTGCACACTGAGCAGGAGGCTAAAGTAGGCCTGATGAAGTAGTATTGAGACCCAGCCAGACTTCACCATATTGCCCCTGAAGTACGAGCGAACACAAGTCAAAAGCAACACGTCAGTAGTTGTTGGGAGTTTCGAGCCATAGGCAAAAGTCCAGATTGTGTAGTCTGGAATAATCTAAATGAGTCAGATGGTGTCTCAGACTGACATTGCACCCAGCATTCTGTCTTTGGTTTAGACAAAGGTGTTTTTGACAGATGGTCGGACTTAAACATAAAATCCAACCATCTGCCAAAAAGACATTTGTGCTTTTTGCTATAACTCTGATAAAACATTAAAAAAAAACTAGAATAGCACTTAGTAGAGCGTGTACCTCTGCCAAGGCCCAACAGTCCCTTTACAATTCAATCAAGCTGCAGCAAATTTCACACACTAATAGATATAAGTTCCCTAAATGTTCCTGACTCTTTGGTTTTTCATGATCCATGACTTTCCCCCTAGGAAAACTCAGACAATGGTCTCGCAATGTTAAAGAAACTAATGCTTTCTTCCCTGACCCATTTCGCGTCCTTCCACCAAGTGTAATGGAAAACCAATCTGTTGTTTTTGTGTTATCTACAACGAACAAATCAATAAGCAAACGGACAGGAGTGAAAACATATCCTCCTTCATGGAGATAACCAGAGAACAAGAAGGGTTGTTTAACTTCCATATCACTTTGTCAGTTGTAGAAGACAATTACTTGTCAACCTTTATGTCTAATACCTAGTAGACAGAAAGACTATATAAAATGATTTGTATTGTTGTTCATTGTGTGTTAAACAAGAGCAAACAGTATTAATTAAAACATACACCGCGATATATTTGAAATATAATTAAATGTTCTTAAAAAATAATAGTTCCATTTTTTCAGAGCACCAGCAGAGTCTAGACCCTCAAGGTATTTATTTGTTGTCCCGGTAACATGAAAAATGACTGCACTATATCCCACAAAAGAAAACAATTAACGCGTCCGAATTGGTCGCATAGCGCTTATCTTCATTGAACTAGTTTTTCTTTCAAGGGACGCTTGGCGACATGAAAGAAAGTCAATTATGCTTTAACTTTCCAAACATAAACTCTAGACAGTTTTGCTGCCTTGTCAGGTTAACCAGTGGCAGTAACCTTTATTGACGGTGATTACCATAATGGTGCAACACGAGCGGGGAAACATTAATTATGAGCGTTTGGGATGGTTGGTAGTTTTAACTCGTCGACCAAGGACAAAAGATTGTGCAACAGACATGCAGTATGGGAACTTGAGTCCTTCTTGTCCCGGCTCTGGCCGTCGTCCAATAATTAGCTATGTGTGATGACTTCTAGTCTAGTATTGATTTCTTTTAAAATTACTCACACCTTTATAAGTTGTCAAGCTACAGAGTTTTATCTCCATACAGGCGCAGGGTATCCACTTAGGTCATTTGTGTTGATATACACTTAACTCTAAAGTATTGATTGTGATATTGAAGCTGTCCGATAGGAAGTCATTTATCTTTCTAATAAAGAAGAATGCAAATGAGTGGCTAATAGATGCCAACAGTGCTGCTGGTAGACGACACTGTGATAGCAGCCGACTCCTTCACAGTTTATGTTCTCTCTGTTGCTGTACCACCTCCTCACAAGGGGAGGTGTGATGTTCGCCACCGCGTTGTCATATAGCGATAACATTCTAGCCCATAAGCTTCTGACGGCATCACAGGTGTGTGGGATCGCTAATATGCCAATTTATCCTGGTTTACAGTCCACTGGGCCCATTAACAAATCCCCTTGCCTCATTAATCCAGCTCTGCCACCTGCAACTTTCAGATGTGACATGAAGAATGTTTCCTTCCATTAATGCCTGTATTAAGTATTTATACATGGCCGAGATAGAAAAGTTAATGTGTAGGGATAAAAGCAAAATAGAACAAAGTGCAGAAGAAACAGACTTAATCATGTCCTTTGAAACTTCTGCGACAAAACATTATGGCCAATAACAACATCGGATGTGTGTGGAGGTGGCAGGTTTCCACTCGGATGTATCCAACCCCTAATATTTGTGTAACTCAGATTGATCGGAAAATAGATCCGGTTGCATCTTCTTTTCTTTCCCACTTTTCTGGAAAAGAGGATGTAAACTGATGATGTTCTCATTATTTCTCGCGTCAGAAACATCTTCAAAGTCATAGTTTTTCTGTCCTAGGGACTGAAGTTCACCATCATGCAAACATGAATGTTTATACCATGATGTCTGCAGGTTTCAGCTTTAACAATCCAATTATTTGGAAAATAGTTTAACCACTAATTTCATCAAATTCAAAAGATAATTTCTCGACACATTTGCCAAAATTCCAGTTCCTTTTGAGAGGTTTCACTGCTGTTCTTTGTGCCATGTGATATTCAACTCCAAGGCAAATTAAGATGTTTCGGGATAAAGAGCTTTCATTTTTTTTTGACATGTTACAGATCAATTAAATAATTGGTTATTTGATATTATTTGATCGATACTGACATCGATATTTCACTCCACATTTGTGTGGTGTTTTCTTATATGTTGTAATGATCATACTTTCAGTTTCTTCGGTGGTGGGGCTGCAGCTGTGTGGCTCTGCGACTCGAAGGTCATCTGAATGTCCTGAATGTCGCAGTGTGGTTGTGCTGCACAGCCCGCTGTGACTGACATAGGTTGCTGCACACGTGCGGTCACTGCAGTTGTAACGACACCTTACAATGAATGATGAAACATTTCAGGAAAACAGTAAATGTCCCCTTGAAACACTGAACATGTACGTTTTGTTACACTGACGACGACCCCTTTATTCTAAATCATGACCGCATACCTGTAATATGTACGAGTAGAATTAGTACCATACACCAACAAAACAAAGGAAAGAGAGAAATGAAAGTGAAAGGAGCAGATCAGTCATAGACGAGGAGAGAGCACATGTGCTAGCGGGATGGAAACCGATGAACGGGATAACACCGCTTGTCAAGGATGCGATTAATGAGAAACAGGAGCTTGAGTATTTTTAGCATTTGTGCCACCGAGGACCAAACACTGACATACGTTGCCCGGACAGATGGGGTTACATATGTTAGCTGTAGGACCTGCAATGCACTGCTGTATGTCCCCTTTACCTGTGGCTTCCGCATCACTAAATCAGGAATATATATAAGCTCTATAAAGAAGATACACACCAGCGCTCACTGGTCTGCAATTACATGGAGCGTTGAGCGGACTGTAACGACTAGAATTATGTGTCAGCATGTAACAATAAACTGATTCATTGGGTTCTGTTTGTCTCTCCTCCTCCAGATGAAATAACTCTGTATTTCTGGAATTTTCTATCTGATATTGCATTTTTGTAAGGGATCAAGATCATCAGCTCTTGATTTGTTTTTAAACTGCTTTTCCTGAGGCTCTATAGGAAATGATTTGCCATTTGAACTCGTCTGCTAGTCCTGCCATCTACTGGAAAAAATAACCACATTTTGAAAGAGTCAGCTTTTAAAGTTATAAACGATCTCTTCACTGCTGCTGATGCTGGAGATTGGGTTTCTGTAATTCCTCCCAGTGCTGTTTGCGACGCTGTGGCTTTATTCTCGAAAGTAGGTGGGTGTCACAACCGTTCAAATATTGATCTTTATTTAAGATGATTTCCTGTTGCTGTAACGAGGGCGTTGTTCAATCGAGCATATTTCATTTGTGGCATTCAAAGTAACACACCTACTTTATGCCTTGTAGATGTCTTTATTACACCTCTATTTTTGTCACTGTTACATTTTTATTAAACAGATGTGGCAAATATACAATTTCTTATTCTACAATTTAAATGCTGACCCTGAAATTATTGATAAATCTAATGCCAGGGAAACTGGACATAGCCAACGTAGCTGTCACCATGTTCTGAAGCAGTTTTTCATTTTGCGTGAACCTAAACCTCTCGGAGGACAGATAAGGATTGTGTGTGCGGCCTGAATAGACGCTGGAGAGACAGTTCTCTGCCCTCCCTGGGACCTTGGTTGTCATGGCAGTGGATTAAAGCTAGTTAAAGATCAAGGACAACAAGTCGGAGGAAAATTCGAAAAAATCCAAGATCAAGTCAGGCAGAGGCTTTCACAGCGATGGATTGGGGAGTTTAGACTGTGTGGGAGCAGTAGACAGGATGTGTGCGCGCTGAATGCAAAGAGGAGACGAGGAGACGGTGGACCAGACCTGTTCGACTAAAGTCAGGAACAAATGATTCCGTACAGTTAAAAACGATTCTGCATTTGAGTAGATTTATCTCACTGTAAACACACTTTTCTGTAACAAATACAAACTTCAGAGCAGAGATGACACTGCTACAAACAATTATTGAGTCATCTTCCACAAAGACAGCCTCCTTTTTCTGAACACCATCAACTGCTGGGTATAGAACAGCAGTATTGGGCTGTTTGTTAGTGGTACCAGCTGGAATTTAACATGTTTTCCAATTGACTTTTACTGTCCTCTTTTTGTTTCACTGTCTGAACAGACCGTGGTTGTTAAACACAAGTTTCCAACGCTTTGCTTTCCAATGGTGATCAATGGGCCAAGGAGTCCCTCAAATTGGCTTCCACCCCTTGCTTTAAATGGAAGTGTTAAACAGATGCTGGGGAACAAGGGCTGGCCGTCTCTGTCATTACTGTTGAACTTCTTTTGAAAAACCTTTTCCCTGAGTTTTAGTGTCCTCTGCACTGAGCAAGACTCTTTGGAAATCTCTCGGCAATGTATGAGATTTAGTTCAAGTCAACACAGAGGGTTAAAGTCAGCGCTCTGAAGAGAGCTTCCCTCAGGACACATAGGCTAACTTGGCATACAGTGCAAACACACATTACAAAGTGTGTCCAGAGGACGTGTTACAGGCATTTTCTGAAAATGTCCCCAAGGTTCCTGCCTAACAAAGTGTTCCACGCACAGCCAACTGGGAAAAAGGCCTCCAGGGGCGACCCAAAACAAGCAGCCCAGCTGGTATGAGGACCTGGGGGCCCCACAGGAGAAGCTGGGGGAAGTTTGTAGGAGAAATGCATTGATCATTGAGTGGGCAGTGTATGTCAACAGCTCTACAGCGGATGTAGAGTGAAGAGTGTATCGATGGGAGATTTAATAAAACCGAGAGTCTAAAAGCCACGTTTAAATGCAGGGCTGGACCCGATTGCAAATATACAAAAACAATGGCTAGCAAATTTAACTCTGGACCAAAACTCCTGTAACTAAGCGCAAGATCCGACAAAGGAGACAGGGGCGCAGAGGAGACTAAATACATAAGGGAGGTAGGGATACTCTATATTGCAGGTGTAAGGGAAATGTAACATGTGGTATACTTTGATTGATCAATATTGAATCTCTAACAAATGTCACTTTGATGTTGCTATTTCCTGTTGAACTGAATGAGTGTTAGCCTGATTACTCCAGACACAGTAATCTAATTAGTCCAGACACAGTAATCTAATTAGCCCGGACACAGTGTGAGAGTAATTTACTATTCAGGCAAATGGTTGATGTGAGGAAGTCCTTTGATGTCTACAACTGTGAGCAAACGTATCCTTGAGAATTCAGGATGTTGCTCGACCAACTGATATTATAATGATTTTCTCACCCATGCTGATTCACCTAACAAAGACCTTACAGCACGGGGGATTCACTCCAGGGGTCTTAGAGCAGGGGACACGTTATCGGTCACCTACTTCCTTTATATCAAAGAGGCTGATCAATGAGTTTGTTCCTCTCTAGGAGGAGCTTGAAGATGTTTGAAGTGCTGCTTTTCCCGTGTCATCAACTGTTTAACACCCCCCTCCTGAATGGGTGGGTTAGCCAAATGTATAAATACCAACCACTGTCTTCCTATCTGGGTGCATATGACAAACTCAACTCTGTTGTATGTACCATGCTCGAGCATTAAATGTGTGACAATACTGTAAGAGAATTGTGTCTCGTTTCCTCCTTGCTAAAGGTGGGATTGTAGAAATTGCCACGACACAGGGCAGACAATAACAACAACAACAGGATCATATAAACTAGACAAACTAACAACTAAAAAACAGGTCTATGGACTGCCTCTGTCCAAAAATAAATCAAAAGTCCACAAAGTCCTAATAAATCCTTAACCAAGAGCAGAACGTGATACAAAAGCCATTGTGCATGTCTCTGTACAGTGAGTTCCTAGGTTCAGAAGTATTTTGAGATATTGTAGCCGGGGTCAAATACTCACACTTGTTAATTCACCATGTTAGTTAAGCATGTGAGTATACCAGATGGAAAGCTAAATTTATTACAATACAGCCTGGAGGGGGTTAATGCCATGTGGGTAACTTTCATGGCTATGCATCCAGAAGTTGCATTGAGGTTGAAAAAAACAATATGGAGGCACAACAGGTACATTTATGGAAACACCAGAAACATTAGGATCCACCTCTGGGACCATGAATATCTGCATGCTAATCCATTCAGTAGTTGCAGAGAAGTTCCATTCCGGGGGAAATTATGGATCGACCAATCCCTCCTGCTTCACTGCTTGCATGGCTGAGAAATACATGTTTGCATTATGACAGTTTGTTGCAGTAAGGATACGTTTAAAACCCTTTTACAATTTTTTTTTTAATATATACCATTCTAGGGCTGCCCTTTAAAAGCTGAAACCAAAGTGGATAAAAGAAGTAACATGACAAATGTTGTCCTCGATGAACGACCGCAGATACAGCAGCTCTCCCTGGAGTCAGCCTCAGCCACTGTATGTCAGCTGATAATACATTCCACCCTTCAGCTTCTCTTGTACATATTATCTGCTCAAAACAGGCAAGTGAAAGAAAGGCAGCAACCCGAGACAAACCCTATATTTCAAGCAAACAAGGCCTCCATTGGTAACAGACAATATGCTGCATAATGTGCTGCTGCATAACATTATTAGTTTATTGTTGGTCGACATGAGGCAATGTGAGTGGGAGGATCTGGCAGGGAAGATTAGTTATGTTCTGAAGGTTAACTCATGCATCAATTCAAGTTTGGAATTGACTATTTATTGCATAATCAAGAATGTGCTAATTAGACGTCCTCCTCCCCCACGCCTTTTCCGCACATTGAAGGATTTAGTTGACAGGAGGATGGAATTAAATATTGGTTGCCACATACCATACACAATAAATAAAACAGTGCCTCCATAACTGCAGCGAGGAAACAAAATCACCCGCTTCCAATATATCCTTTCCACAAGGCTCACTAATCCCCTCCATTCGATTTCGGTCGCCTCCAGCACTCAGCAACAAGATAATTCAGTGAGTGCGTTGGGGCACTTTAAGCAGTGGAAGGATATCAGGATTGGTATCAGTCATCCGTGGCACGCCCGTCACTCCATAGGGGGCGACGCACTCTCGGAGAGAGGGATGGCGTCGTTGGATGAAGATGTTGAGGCATATTTCCTGAGGTGCTCACTCTGAATGCAGGATGCATGAGCAGCAACAACAGCTGCTGCCAATTTTTTATAGATGAAAAGCGGTTGGTATGACAGTGACAGAGGCACAGACAAAGAGGCTGTTTTGTTTTAATCCTCTTCCACAATATCCACCTTTCTCTGTCATTGACATCATAGGACTTCGCCCATGTAGCGCAGCACTCCTTTAAGGTTGTCATACTGAGGATGGATGGAGCAGAACTAGAGATGTTGTCTGTTTTTATCTTGAGCATTTACAAGGTAGTCCACCAGGACTGGGTGCTTGCATGTATTCTACAGTTCAAAGCAGCACTTTGCCAGATGTCTTGTGGGTCCAACCCTGCGTTTTCGTGCCAGAGCGCTCCAAACTGCCGCATCTGTAGGGACGCTGGACGGCCCTCATTCAAATTCATGAGCTGGCTGATGATTTCCCATCATCATCAGTTTCGACCTCATGATGTACTAGTTGGTGCGACTTAAAAGTCCAGCCAAGAAAAACTTCACAAACATTTTTACAATCTGACCTTTCTGACTCCTCCATCTATCAAAGGAAACTGCCTGATCCCATTAGCATACACTCACAAAGCCAGATCCCTCACTGTCCTTTGTCTCGTTCCAACATTCTCCTTTTAATGGGAAGACATCAGATTAAGGAAGTAAAAACACCTCATGGGACCTTTTCAATGACTGTAGCTACACTGAAGGAGAACAGTTGCCAAACATTCAGATCTTACAGTCAAGTTTTCTTCTGGCCTCTCCTGCGCCTCCTCTGAGCTCTTTTCTTGTCTTTGGTTGATAATGAAATGCACGCCCTGCCACGTGCGCAAAGCCGACTTGCAAAAATAGTTTCTCATTCTTTCAAATATTCAACATCCAGCAGCTGTAGGATGAAATAACTGACCTCGCGAGTCAAATCAGTCACCGAGCGAAACGTCTCGGTGAACTGCGACTTGGACAATTACCTCCGTCAGCATCTTCTGCTCGTACTGCCACCCCAGCAGCTCTCATTACTGCTCACTTCCCTGCAGGGTTCACCCCCACTCGCTCCACGCCTCCTGTCTGGCAGCGGGCCCCCGTGTGCCCTGAGAGACCACTGCTACATCTCTTCCCTGGTCAAAGCCTGTAATCCCTCACCTGTCAAGCTGGTTCAGTGCACTAACCTTGGATCCGCGCCAGACCACTCGCTCGACTCTCGCCCGTTCCACTAACTCAGCGAGTTCGGCCCACACGTGCTCTCTCCCACCAGCTCGCAAGTGTTGGACCACACAATGTCTTGCCAGAGAGGATACAGGGCCACCTGTGACCGTGAATAAACACCATCACAGTCTAAATTGTTTCAAGTAAACCCGAGTTAAACAGTTCAACAATATACAGGGAACTTTTTATTGTTTGCATGCAGGACGTTATGTATGGAGCTTTTTATAAAGAGTCTGTGTTGCAGAGTGAAGTTAGAAAACTTAGGGTTCATCCTACCAGGTTTATCAGTGATGCTGATGAGATGACCAACTCAAAATGTGTTCCACATGCAGACAGACAGACATTTGTGGAATCAGGAGGTCGATGTAAACTACTGCGCACCAATAAATGCTACATATTTACATATCGGAACATTATATTTTTCGTTTCTTCTCCCCCATTGAGCTTCGAGGGAGGAAAAAGAAAAAGCAACTACGCTTAATTGCAACCATGGACCCCTGCAAATTCCATGCCTATACAAAATGGGACTGAGCAATAATTATGGACATGATTTCTACGGAGCATAGCCAATTAAGAAACTTTTTTTTACAGGGTTACATTTTAATGCAGTCTGTCTCTTCTGAGAGAGACTGCGCTACAATAAAAGTTCAAAGCCTGTTTGCAGACACAGTATAAAGTTGTTTAATTGTCCGTGTGCTCCAAGATATATAATCCCTGACTTTATATGTCTCTATGTTCTATCTAATTAAATCTCAGCACTGTTGGAGCGCTTAATGTGCCCCTGCTTTATACTGCGATGGATACCCCTACTAACATAGTACCTTTCAAATGTTATGATAATGGCTCCATATGAACTCATCAACATACATGCTGCATGGACATGAATCATAGAACAGTATTTTTATCTAAAGACATTCAGAGTGTTCAGCTGAATGATAAATAACAGATTTAATAGCATTTAACATGCCAACAAAAATCCATTGTAGCTTTTCGTTCCAGTCCAACCAGCCTCAGGTGAACATTGTGCAGCACTCACTGCTCCATTAAGTCTCTGTTGGATGCAGCAGTGGTTTTCTTGTCACAAATAGTGAGGCATGACTTCTGAATCTTGCTACTTTTGGAAAATGTCACACTTGTCAGTTTCCGTTACCGTGTGCTCTCCCTGCAAATGGGGTTGCGTTGTCGCAAATCGAACACGGCCGCTGTGCAGCCACCGTAAATGACGATCGCAACGGTTGACTGCAAATGTCGGGCGATACAACATAACTGCCGGCTACTCACTTGAAAATGATATCTTAAATTCTTGTACATGCTGACTGTTTTTCACGACATGGACAATACGACACCATCTTCTCCAACGACGTGTCCTTCTCCCCCTGCCTCCATTTTCACATGCTTGGAAACGTGTGTTGCTGGTCCCTCCCCTTCCCCCATAAATCCAGAATGGTGACTTTTTGACAGTGTAGAGTGCACCATCCAAGTGCCTGTCATCATACCTGTCAGTGTCAACACACTAGTGCACTCAAAAGGGCAATTTTGGGTATGGAGGTACACACATTTAGACACAGCAACTTTACTAAAGGAGCTTTTTTTCCAGCTGACATTTTGTCTCATCATATCAGCACAAGTTACAGCCATAATTAATGACATTGTTGATTAACCTTCATTTACACTAATTGTCTTGGTGAAATCCCAGTGATCCGCCATGCACAATAACACAACCTCGGCGGGGAATTAGTTACACCAATGCCTAAATGTCAGCTGTAAAAACAGTCTGTGGTTGTCTCGTCTGAACAGGTGCACCAAAACTATTACCTCACTTATCAGTTTGATTTAAATGAACAAAAAAGAATAACTTCCGATGAATTTTGGGGCCTTCCCACATTCTCATTAGTATTAAAATAAGTCACAGTGACTATGATTTAATCACAAACTATGGAATTCATACATTGTTTATGTGCAAAATCTGTGACCAGTATAAATAGTCTATACAGGCAGGTTGCCAAAATTAGCATCTATCCATCTATCTATCAATCCATCCATCTTCCTACTTATTCCAGAAATGTCTCAACAAGAGCTGTTCATCTTATCGGCTTCACACTCTGCATGTGTATTATACAGGGCTGAATGGAGTATACCGCTTTGTAGCAGCAGCTGCTGAGACTCATCAATGAATGTGATGCAGTTGATAACGACAACAGAGCATTAGTGACAACAGCAACGACAAGGGATTCCTCATTTCTGGGTTCTGCTTATTGGGTCAGGCTGCACCGAGCTTTGGATAAACAGTTGAGCAGCTCTTTGTGCAGAAGGGGTGGTGATGCTTCAGGGTCCTACAGCAGATCTTGACTGGCTCTTACTTGCTGCAGGTCACATCTACAGTTTCAGAAAGAAAACCGCAACGAGCATGACCAAAGTGCAACCAAACTGTATGTTATGCCTGTCTCAATATCCCTGTATTAAGACTTGTTATGAATATATTATTACACAAGACTAATAAAATAAAATAAAGCGGCTGGAATGATTATGTAACTTGTATTTCTCGAAAAATCATATACCAAAGGAAATCTCCCATCGCTTAGTCCCCATCGGTGAATCTAAACAGCTGGCTGATCTAGGAAGAGGATTGTGTGGGTGTTTGTGGGTGTTTGTGTGTGTGTTTGTGTGTGTGTGTGTGTGTGTGTGTTTGTTTGTGTGTGTGTGTCTGCATGACAGAGTATGAGTGCTTTGGTGAAACACGCAGATGGGACACACCACACAAGTACTTTGTTTTTCTGAAGTGGATATTTGAGTGAGGAGAACGTTATCTTAGGGACCAAAGGTTTCTCATTAAATTTTGAATTTCCACTGGGACAAGCAGAGAAGCTTTTTTGTTTGATATATGATTCATGGTAAGCGAGATATTACCTTTCGCAGTCAAACTAGTCCCGGCCATCTCCCAAAGCTTTTTGTATTCCGTGTTTTTTGTGTCTGAGCCGCCTCGGACATGCACGCCTGTCACCTTTTGATAAGGGGCCTGATTGAAAAGCCAGGAATGTGTATTGCATTCAAATATTCAGCATATTCTAACCCGTTTTTTTGGTTCAGCTTAATTATACAGTGAGGTGCCCAGTTGACAACCAGAATATATCAAACTGTGACCCATTCAATAAGGGTAAAAGGCTCAGGCTCAGTGGACTGCACAGTGGAGATACTGAGCTTTCAGTGTCAGGCATCATCTGGCTAATAATTAGAATGTTCCTCTTAGCATTGTTATCGGCACGGTTTCATCCTGGTTTGTTTTTCATCACCCACGTCACCTTGGTAACAGGCAAGAGCAATTTAACAGGACAGCAAACCATCGCCGAACTGATCTGCATTTTTAATGATTGTGATTTTCCTGTGGCTTCTTCACAATAAATGTTTTTCACCTGATGGATGCTTCATACTTTATATTTCATAATGTAGATTATGGATGTATAGTTTATTGTCTTCATTTTCCAAGAAATCCTGTTCATTTTCCCTCTTTCTTTTGGGTAGGGGGGGTTTCAGAAATCATTATGCATTTTACCGTAAACAACATGAGCCATTTAGGAGGTGATCTGTGGAACATGAGGGAGCCCTGATGCCTAATTGTTATTTATTTATAGCTCACACTTAATAGCCACTTAGCGAGATTGGAATCATTTGCCCAAACGTCTCAAAATTAGGATGTGCATATTTTGCATTCATTGAAAGTGACCTTTACCTAATGAATGTTTTAATGAAAGGGGTCGTGGCTCCGATGGACTCTTTATGTTGAGTTGTAATTAAAGGAGCGATTAAGCCACAGAAAGCCATTCTAGCAAAGCAATATATTATAGTTTAAAGAAAATGTAAGTTTCCCTTCAAGCCCTTAATTTCTTTAAGCCCTGTCCCCCTACCAGTGTAACGCCGTGGATATGAGAGTACATGCACTTGGAGTGGTTGTTGTTGGGGGTTACTCGGATATTGCAGGTCGCTCCTCATGGGGATTCTAGTTTAATCAAAGACGGTGCTGATTAACTCATCAGTGCTCCACCTAGAGTGTAGTGGCCTTTTCTTCTCCCCTACAATATTGTTCTGCAGGGGATTGTGGGCCAAGTAAATTAATAACCAGTGGCTGATAGCATGTGATGTATCCTCTCGCAAAACGCTGCAGAGTGTTTAATATTTGGGAAATAATTCATTAGCAGTTTTCTTTCTTTCTTTCTTTCTTTGTTGTTTTTTTGGGGTTAAAATATTCTGATTCCAGCCTGTTAAGACAAATATAACAAAGCAAACACAACCAGACAGTTGTTATACAAATATTGACTAATCCCCAAGGCTGACAAATGATATCAGATTTTCCCTTGGAGAGAAATATTAATCAGACAGGAGAAATCCGAACAAATTTCTTATTAGAAAAACATCAAAATAGAATCATATTTAATGTGTTATGTACTTTACTTAGATTATATTCAAAATAACTTGTCATTTAGTTATTTAAATAGAAGTCCTTCCTTGGATCACGTTTAATATTTAAAACAAAGTGTTCTCACAACATGTATTTTTACTGAAAGCTGTTATACAGTGTGCAATGTTTTAATTCATGAATTATTGATGTATCCATCTGTGCGATGGAGTGTCACAACACATAAAGCCCATAAAACTGTGTATTAACTGTGAGAATATAGATTGCGTTAAGCACCAAACACCAGGCTTTCACACCACTGTACACTGAAGGCATGTTGATCTCAGTGCTTCACTAATGGAGCAATGTATCAACGCTTTTATTACACAGAGTGTGTTTTCATGCTTTTGAATCCATCTTCCTCTCTGCATTTCTTCCTCCAGGGCAGTCGTCGGACACAGAGAGCCGCTGCCTGATGATAGCAAAGACAATATCACCATATTCACCCGGATCCTAGACAGGCTACTGGATGGATACGACAACAGGCTACGTCCAGGGCTGGGAGGTAAGCAACCGTATACGTTCGATAAATCAGAGAGTTCTGCAGAGAGGAAGGTTTCAGGCTGCTTCACTGAGCCTCTGTTTTATGACGCAGATACCAGGGGTAAAAATTCAAATCAGCACGTACATCCTCTTTTCTCTTTATAGAGATGTTGTTATTATGTTTGAAGTCAGTTTAAATGTTTTATTTTATAGTGGTGACATAAGCCAAAGCAAATATTTCATTCAGGTGCAAGCAGCTTGTTTAGTATTGATCTTCTTCAGGTTTTTATTCACCACGCGGATCACTACACATATAAATTAATGATCATTTATTCAAAAAGCTGCTTTGGTAAAACAGACTTGTTTATGTAAAAGATGATTCACTAGATCAGTGTGTGACTTACACTTCCTAAAGATGCCATAATGCCCAATTTCCATTGCAAATAAACACCCGCAGATCCACTTGGAAGCCACTGAAAATGTGTGCCTAGTCATCGCTCTACTGGGCTAAAAGGGGGGGGGGGGCTTGAAGCGCAATTCATGCTTCTGCGTTGACGCTACACCGTAGTCAACGTCGAGGCAACACAGACCGCAAGAGCTGTGATTGGTTCGCTCAGTAGTATCGCATGTCTGGCAGACTGGCCGCCATTTTTTGAATTGAGTTCTTTTGAAAAAAATTGCTCCTAACATCTATCAGCTCCAACTCCAACAATAATCCACTTGGTTCCACTCGCCATTGATCTGAAGTAAACAAGAGACACCAGACAATTTGTAAAAATCAACGGAGCAGAAACTGGAAGACACGCAACAGCAGCACAGGAACTCTACTGCCACTAGCATTTCGCCGGTGTAACTGCAGCGCGACTCACAGACATTGGCGCACAACTATGAATGCCCTGTGTGTCCCGGCGTAGCTTCAACCCAGAAGTATGAATTGGGCTTTAGTTGTATTAAAACATTGCTACATTATACTTCCAGTTTATGTCTCCCCCGACCCCCCCCCCCCCCCCCACACCTCCCCCCAGCATTACGGGAACTGCAATAACAAAACATTCTGATTTTTGTTTGACAAAGAATAAAAACCCCCAGATCAACTGCAAGGTTTGAGAAGAAGTTTTACAGTACACCCATTGACATTCATGCTGTAATGTAGTGTTAGTGTAGCTGTTTAATTTGTTTCTTTCTACTATTAGATTATTGAACATCATGGATCCAAAACATCACTCACTCATTTTCTCATTGCAGAGGTGTCTATGTTGAGAGTCATGGTTACAATCTAGCACTGACGTCAGGTTTTCATTTTGTGCAGCACTGTAATAGAAATCTGCCTTCCCCTGGGTGAAGCCTTTGTTCAATCATGCCCAAATGGCAAATAAGCACATATGTCAGTGCAAATCCCTCTAATTGGTGCTTTTTCTATCTAAATATTTGCCCCCGGAGGACAAGAAACCTAACAGCAATCCAACATGCTCCAGCAGGCGTTGCCATTTCTAAGCCAGCCAGCTGGAATGGTCACTTCTGCTCTAATGCTCGCTGCTGAAGACACGAGCGTGGCTGCCGGGGCTTCGGCGCCACCAGGCTGGATGACCTGGACTCTGTGGCAGTGCCCAGCGAGAAGAACCAGGCACAAGATGTTAATGTCATATTGTGCCTCTGCTCACGTCTTCAAGGGCAATGGGATGGCGAGGCTCGCACCAGTCATGGCTCACAGTCATGGAGAT
Source organism: Platichthys flesus (assembly GCF_949316205.1). Classification (NCBI taxonomy): domain Eukaryota; kingdom Metazoa; phylum Chordata; class Actinopteri; order Pleuronectiformes; family Pleuronectidae; genus Platichthys; species Platichthys flesus. The sequence goes on along the minus strand of NC_084959.1, from coordinate 13,872,313 downwards.
TTCCTCATGTAGAGCCCTGACTCTTGTTGAAGCAGTGAAAGCAAACAGGCTATTCCTGGAATAACAGCAAGGTGGATCATTTTGTGTTGCAGACCAATTTATCGGAAAATATTATGACATTACAGGACGTTGGAGTAACTTTACAGATTATATTTCCCCTGAGCCGATTGATTTAGACCTTGATTTAGAGTTTAAACCAATTGGGGCCCTTCTCGGTGAAGCCAGCATCTTATTCAAAGTCAAGGTCATCTGTCTGCAGACGGAAAAGATAACCAGTCCTGTCCTGTTGGCCGCCCCCACGCCCCACCAGTGGCTCCATCTCAGACCAGACAGAGGCTGGAGAGCACCATTTAATTTCATTTTCCGAGGCATCTATTAGCTCTGCCCTATGCTCTGGTGCCTTGTTGTAGACAGCAACGGGGCAACTCATTCAGTTCCGCCCCCCCGCCAAAGCCTGCCATGCAAACTGCTGACTCTGTGTTGTGATAATCACGTATTTGCGAGCGCTATTTCTGTCGCAGGGATGATTAATGTGGAAGCGGATCTCCTCTCTCAGGGGGGCCCTTAGCCAGAGGATTGGAGACTTCACCTTTGGGTGGTCGTCGAGATCGGGGACACTGTTAGAGCCATGGATCCATTCACTTTTGGAGAAAGGCCTCATCATTCTCTAGTTGTTACACCACTGGGAGCAGCGATTTGTCTCGCCGATAGCTCAAAAGGCTGCTTTACACATTTGCCCCAGAGGAGCTGATTCAGCCCACGCTGAGGAGGGCAAAATTTGATCTGTCACGACTTTCATATCATGCCCTGCTTAATGTTTTATTAAAGTCATTTCAGTCATTCCACATCTCTGAATTAATGTCTCATTTAAAAATCTTGAGCAACCTTCTGCATAATATTTATTTTATTTGATCATTGTTGGCGCATCAAGAATCATCTTTAAACCATTGTGACACAACAGAAGCAATTAATGGGCTTGTAAATGTTAAGTGCAATGAAACATGTAATTATAATTACTAGAAATATACATAATATATATAACAGTCATGCCAGATTCATACTACAATAGACTACATCATGTTTAATGTGATTATAATGTGTGCATAGAATGGCCTATTATTTAAAAGAGAAAAGAAACAGACACAGACACAGATACACACACACACACAAACAAACTATAAAGGCTGACCTGCTTCATTTTATTCCCGAGCCAGTCGTCCCTTAGGGACTGTTAAATGTTTTTGGGGCAGGCTAACTAAAATTATTTTGGGTCAAAAGGGACGTCTCCTCCACAGGGACAGACTCGGGCCTGGCTCATAGCCGATTTTATGCTGTAGTGGACAAAAATAGCTCCAGCCAAACAAATGGTAGTTTCATTGAACAAAAGACTTCATGCAGAATCTAAAGGCAATATTTATGCCTCTGAAATGAGGTCGAAAACAGCGCTCTGGGGGTCAGACAGTTGGAAGTGCTGTCCAACAATGCTCGAGTCTACATCGCAGGGAAATGTTTAATGCTGTTAGTCTGCTGTTACGCCCTTAAACCCTCAATCTGTGGGGAAAACAACGCCATATGTAGTTTGGAAAAAATGATGTACAAAGACCTTAAGATTTCAGGTGCTGATCCGTCCTGAGGGAAACAAATCCCTTTAATCCTCACTCTTTCCACAGTTTGAAGAGATCCTCTCACCCTTGATTACGACTGAAGCAGCTTAGTTTAATGCCAGCCGGCAAACTTCGCCTTCATGTACCCAAACGCTCAGCTTTACAAAGACTGCAGCAAAGCTTTTCGTGTGCGGGCGACACTGTGATGGGTTCTGTTCCTTGTTGTCTCTTTCCTCAGAGAGTGTGACTGAAGTGAGGACAAACATCTACGTGACGAGTTTCGGGCCGGTGTCAGACACAGACATGGTGAGTTATTTTTCTCCTCTCCGCGCCTCTGCTGTAATCAGCACCATGAGTCATCAAATCTAAGCAGGTTATTAGGCTTTATTGTGCTCTACTTAAGTTTGACAAAAGCACTTTTGTCGTTTTTGGATTCAGCAACCTCGAGAGATTTCCCCGGCAGAATAATAGAATATCATTTCCGTCAGGATTTCACACTGGAAGTTAACAACCATCGCTTCTGAGTTGGAGGATTTATTTAGATATTCCGTCTTCAACAGATCGGTTTGTTTGAGATGATTCTAAGAGGAGAACATACAAAGCATACAGCATATAGCTTACAGCATATATCAGGAATAGGTATTTATGTGTAGATGGTAATGAAAACACAAAATATGTATATCTCAGGTGAAATAAAAATTAAAAATTGTTTTCAAAACAAAAACTTCCATCAGGCAGGAAAAGGCAAACAACCAACCTCGTGTTTTTCCATGTTTTCTCTGTGGCCCCATTGTGACAGACGACAGCTATTTCAGACCAACTTTCCCGCTGTACACTGCTCTCTGCATGTGGTGTTCTACCTGTCCGGTCGATGTTTCTCCTACACATTTCCTGCATGACAAATTTGTTGGTTTTGTATTTTATTTTTTACACAGTTTTTTGGCTTGGCCCATTTTTCTTTACAACATGCACTTCAGCTGGAAAACCAAGTCGACTATTGATGGAGAACTAAAGATGAGAAGGTGTGAAAATGTCATCACAGAAAACGATACATCCTGAGCATCTACCTGAAGTACTATTACTATATATATATATATATATATATATATATTAGAATATTGCAGCTAATCGGCATGCACATTTCATTGTTAAGTTACTATTCAGCTGGTGTCAACAAATCTATGGTTTGAAGTCCTTTAAAAGCAGAAAAGACAGTATTTAAAACACTAGTCTCTTACAAAAGCCAAAAACCATTTAAGGAAATTACATTTCAAATCAAGGAAACATATTGTAAATGGCTTTATTGGAGAAATCCTATCACAGGCGCTGGATGACTCCCTTTAACAGCAGATGCTGGGGATGGTTTGCAGTTAGTCTTGGGACCTTATGCAGTATCTGACAGACTGGATCGTGCAGTTCTAATTGACCGCCTTGAGCACTGGGTGGTTTTCTCCGGCTCGGTTCGGAGCTCGCTCGTCAGCCTGTATGACATAGGAAGATTAGTGGTTGTTGGAGAGCTGAGTTGAGTTTTTGTGGTCTCACCAGGGGGGTTTTCACATCAACGTCTCTGGAGCAGCTTACTATAAGACTTCAAGACTCAAACTTTGCATAAGTTGGCAAGTGAGGATCTCTAGAGATCTGATGGACATCTGTAAAGACCATTACAGTGGATCATAAAAGAACTCCCTTTTTCCAGTGATGCCGTATTGTAACAGCGATATGAAGCCGATTGCTGGAGCCATTTGTTCTAGAGATGTTCCAATACAGATATCGGAAATGCCCGAAGTATAGTTAATAAAAAAATGCTGGGGAGATCGTTTGCAAGTGACCAAATATATGTACCGCTCCAGTACCTAGTCTTAAAAGCGTAATAGTTTCACCCAGATAAAACAGTGATTTCCTTTTCCCGGAAATCCCTTCTTCGCTGCTCCGAAATAGCAGTTGCGTTGTTTTTAGAGCAATACGATACTGTTTTTCAGCCATTGGCACAATAACTTACCATTGCACATTAAATACATTGAACTTAGAGATTCTGGTCTTTACACATATTTGTATCAATACCTATAAAAAACATATTTTCTGCAATTGTCTCATCTTGAAAGAGATCCCCCTATTTCATCTTTCTGTGCTGCATAACAGACGTTGCCCCAAACGTTAAAAATAAAAGTCCTGGGTTTGGACTCGACTACTGCCTTGTTGAGACCACCCCTGCCGTTGCCAAGATACACTTTGCTGACCACAGTTTGCTGAGCTGGCTTTGTGGAGGCTGCTCACGCTTTTACTTTATCACAATAGACAGTGCTTTATCTTTTTCAGCAGATATCACCTTTGGGGTCTCTCAGGGCTCAATTCGAGCCCCAATCTTTTATGCTCTTCACATGCTCCACTTGGCAACATCATGAATCAGTGGCCAACAGCACAGAGGACAGTCCGTAGCGAATGTGATGGCTGCACGGGCCACAGAAACCCACTTGTGGTATTGTTTTGTAAACAGGGCCACAGCTAGTGTGGACACAGCGTTAGTGTTTTCTGTGTTCTGTCAAAGGCAAAATAGTTGTTACGCTCAGACCTTCATCTCGTAATCAATGTATGAATTGTGGGTGCCAAGGTTTTATCTGTTCCCAGATGTGAACACGTAGCATCAACATATTGATTTATTTTTCATTTTTGCATTACAGTTTTAGATTTGATATCAGGATTATGCTGATCATTACCCAGGCGAGGCTCCTTCTGGCCTGGGGCTACTCTGCCTTTTCTTGCTCTATGTGCAGTGTACGTGTGCTTCTGTAAATACAAGGCTTCTGTAGGTCTTCTGTTAATACATGCAAAGATAACCCATTTGTTTTTAGTTCATAGGACACTAGAGCAGTACCCGTTCTAACCTTGCTTGTTTGCTTGGCTTGCGTTAATGCTCCGGAGCCTACTTAAAAATGAGTCATTGTCAAGATGATGTGGCGACGATTTTGACCCGCGGTTTGACCCAGATGCCGACCACTGCTCTAAAGTTTATCTGAGGCCGTAGAAGAAGACATGGTCAACTGGATCCGCAGACTGACTGCTAGCACAAAACCCCGCCCCCACAGGGAACAGATACAGACATGCCCAGTGCGAAGTCGATAGGACGAACGGTTGGCCAGATATGTGTTCCAGACCGAGACATTTGAGGCATTATTAGATATATGTGAATATATGTAGTGTGAATAACAAACCATTTTACTTTGTCTTACTTGTCAATGCTTTTTGTCAGTGTCCGTTTCCTACTCTATCTACATGGTTGTTGGCACAGCACAGAGTTCTCACCAGATGTTCACAAATATGCACACTCTGTGTACTATAAAACTGGGGAAGATGTATTCATGTAATTCGGATGAACAATTATGGAGATGCATGACTCATTTCCCGTAGACCGCAGTGAGTTGCTCAGTGGCAGAGCTGTTGTTTGGGACTGCAGGTCAACGCTAGGAGCTCTGGGGCCCTTCAAGCGGAGGAGGAAATGAGGGGACAGGACCAACAGTGATACAGTATAATGACCGAATGTTGATATTACGCCACATCGGGGGCTTGATCCCTGGACCTGAACAATGGACGGCCTGAATTCCACAAATTTGTGCCCATTTCCAAAAGGGAGGGCAGGGAGTAGCTGGAAGGGTTGCTCAGTTTTATTTTTGAGTAGAGAAAATAAAAAAGGCTCTTGCACTCGGCAAGCAAAGAGCTGGACCAGGTTTTATAGAATGGGTAGTTGTGTGATGTACTGAGGGGCGAGGGGTTGCCATGACTTTTTTAAAGCGTATTTGTGCTTTGAAGACAGTCTACAGGGCTGGTGCTCAGAGCCGATGAAGGCAAATCTGCAGTAGGTCAGGGTCGTGCGATCGTGTTTTCTGGTTCATGGGTTTCCAGGCTAGTGGGTTCAGAATGAGTCTGGAGTGTTATTCGAGTGTCTAGCAGGACAGCCGCGGTGTATTGAGCATTGCAGTAAACAGATCTGGGAAACATAGGCATGGACTAGTTTTCTAGGTCAGTTAAAAGAAGAGGAAATAACTAATCCTGGAGGTGTTTCAGAGGTGGAGGGAAGCTTTTCATGATATTTCCTTGATGTGTTCACCAAAGAAAAGTCCTGTTTTGGAGAGAATTCACCAGAGTTTAGCAGATTAATTTGGGGCATTTATGGAATCATTAAAATAAAGAGAGGTAAATCAGCTGTATCCTGCCAAGGACATTAAAAATAACTATTTTAACTTTGTCTAAACCTTGTTATCATGTTGTAACTGTGTCATTATTTTTGTCACAGCTAGTTGTTTTCGTCTAGATTCCTTTAATGACCTCATTAACACTTTAATAAGCTTTAAATTGATGGTGCTCCATCTCAAACTAAAAAAACACCTATAAATACCCCTGCTTTGGATGCAATGCAGAAAACTGAGCCTGAGATCCCCCCTGCTGGTTCAATATCTGTGGGCTCACTCACTCACGCAGGCAGAAACAGAAAACCTATCAAATGAGAAAATGAAAGTATGTGAAGTCAGAAACATTTTGTCCTTGTTGATTCTTGTAATTAATCCCTTGAAGCTGCAACAAGACATTAAGAAATGTATTTAAGGCTTATGTTTTACATATTTAAGGATGAGACAAGATACCTTTGCCTTGGTGATCAGCATAACTGTAACAAATGAGATAGAGGAGGCACAGTGAGTCCAAAGGCTGAGATCATATTCAGATTTTTGGATTGGTTCTAGATTGTTCTCTCTGATAACTGATGTTTATATTTAATGTGTGAGGTTTAGTTGTGTTCCTGAAACAAGATTTAGGCTAAAACTAGACAGACACTGCATTTTTAAAATGTGTTAGATTTCCACTCACATTCATGATTAATGTTCTCACGTTGTAGAGTCCAATTGTTCAGCCATGACCAGAAGGCTCAGTTGCGCTATATGCCCTTCACTCAGACCAGCTAGCTTCTATGGTTTTTGTCTATAGGACATACTGTGTCATCATGTCCTGGTTTCAACTTTACTGAGTTTTTTTAATGTGCACAAGCACAGTGTGTCAATTTGGCAAGAAGCTGGCAATGGTAGACCACCATTTATGACATGCCAGCTCCTGGCTCACCCCTGTGCACTACAAAACAAAGCTGGAATTTGGTCTGACTAAAACATGAGTCATGCATCTCAGAAATTGAGTCAAAAAAAGCCTCAAGCTGCAGAGGTTCTGTGTGAAAGCTAACATCCAGATGCAAACTCGATCATAGAGACAATGCAACAACCTGATATCGACCATTTTGGTTTTCATTGGTAACATGAAACAAAAGTAAAGCAGAGGCTCCGTTTTTTCAATACTTTTTGTTGACTACAATGTTTTCTGAGTGGGAAACATCAACTTGCCAAATTTCATGGCAGTCCAACCAGTCATTACTGGGACTTTATAACTGCAAATTTCATACTCATGAAGTAAACGAGGACAAGGCAGGGAAACACAACAATCAGGTAGATACACTTTCTGGGCACCAGGAAAGTACCAAATCATCTTGTGGTTGCACAGACATTTCACTGGATAAGTGAACATGTTCTCTTGTTGGTGGCACTAGACACAAAATTACCAGTTATTAGGAGCCTCCTCTGGGACAATGAATGGTTGCACCAAACATGGCAATCACTTCAATTCAGTTTCAGTTTAAGTGTGGAGCAAAGTGCTGACTGACTGGCATTGCCATTTCTAAAGTCATTTTACAAGCCCGGCTGAAATGGGGAGCAATAAAATGCTTGAAGAAACTGTTACAGCTGAAATCTTCCTAGACAGAGCACACTCTATTCCCCAGGCAGCTCATAGTTTTTGTTGCGTACAGCCAGTGGTCCAATTACCCATCTCTGCAGCATCAAGTGTCCCAGAAATGACCGCTTCTCACTCAGCCTGAGGCTCAGTTGTTCAGGCTTCACTCGGACCCCAATACGCCACATCTGCCGTTAGTGCACCACTCTAACAACGGGAAGGAAGCTAACTGTATAAGTGGAGTGAAACTGGAATATTAGGCCAATAACAAAGCTAACCCTCTTCAGAGTTGTGTCTGACCGAGGCAGATTCCTGCAGTGAGTCACACCGAGACGCAGAAAGTGGGTTGCTATCTTGATGCTGATCTCTGGTAAGTATAGGTGGGTGTGTATCTCTACCTCAAACCTCCCTCTTCTCACATTGTCACGTTGATTGTTCTTAGTCTTTTGTTTCCATTTGCCTCCCTCCCTGTCAGAGAGTCTATGTTGTCCCATCTCTCACATGTGTGCGGCATCATGGCACATCTACCTGTCTCCAGGTTTGACAGGTCTGTTCTGAGGAACTGGAAGCGGTTTAGGCTGTCACCGGTACTGTGCCGAAGTTTGCTTTGACAATGTCAGTGACAGCTTGATATCAGCAAGGGATGCACGATCTCTGGGGATAAACATTTCTGGAATAATTGAGATATTCAGCACACAGCCGTTTGCCTAAAATTCAAGTCCAAATTTAAAATGCCGGAGCGGTTCAAGGTCTTCTGGAAATAACAGATGGAGGTTCGTGCTGCTAAAATTTAAAGGTGAACTCCTGGATTCTGCATCAATCACATTGTCCTCGTTCAAAGACATGCAAACCCAATTAAGCCCCTTTTCATGAGAACACGCTGAATTTTAAATAAGTATAAGCTTAACTGTTTCCTCCCACCATACAGGTCACGATGGTCCCCACTGTTACAATATGATTCATGTGCTGGTCAGAAGCCACTTGAAAACAGAGCACGTACAGTCTAATGGCACCATATCTTTTGTGAAAATGACTTTTGAAGACTTTAGCGCCCTGCAATCATTGATGAATCAAGCAGGTTCCCAGTTTTTTTTTTTTCAGCAATAAGAGTAAGCTATTGTATAACACCTAGATTAACATGTTCATTTTCTGAGCATTGAGAAAATGACCCCACTGCAGTCTCACCCAAGATGACATTGTCAATTCAGGTCATGTCTTCATGATTCTTTGCCTTATGCTATGCTATTGGTAAAAGCCTCTTGAAATATCTGAGTCCAGGTTTGTTTTGACCACTCAACTGAACTTTTATCTGCTTCTTTTTCTCAGACCATCACTATATTGTTCTTGCATAGGTGGTTAAAAAAAGAGGTTAGTAGTTGTTGAGTCTGTTGTGTCAAACGGTATACAGGATAATTAGCTAAATATGTTTATTTAGTTTGTCTCATTTTAGAATTTATGACTTATTTTTTTAATTCAAATGTTCTCTTAATGACCATTGTCCAGAACATTAATGTAAAGTCTTATTTGTGACACACACAAAAAAAAAAAATCACCTCTCCACAACTTTGGTGTAGCACAAGAACACAGCATTTGGTGGAAATATGGATTGCGTACCCTCATGACAACACCTGAACAGGAACTCAACATTTTCAGAGTCCTGTATTGGATCTTTGATGCTCTCTGTCTCCATCATTCACGCTGAGCTCTGCCAACCGAGTGGAGCCAAACAGAGCCATCTCCTCCCGCTCTTCATCCACTGTATAAGTTGACAAATTCTGTTGTTTTTACCCAGTCTGAGTTTAGACATGTGTCCGATGACACTGTTTGTGAATGTGTCTGAGTGTCAGCGAGAGAGAAGTGAGCAGCGGAGTCACTGTGTGTGTGTTTATGCGTCGTTGCGTCGTACTTTCCCTCAAGTTCCCGGACTATCAAACAGAATCTACACTTTTTCTTAGAAGTAATCAACAGCTGACAGTGATCAATTTATCCCCGGAAAAACGTGATCACTACAAGCAGCTTCCACTGAAATAACATGTTGTCAGGAGGCCCTCTCGTGGGGCCCTTGAAGGTGTGTGTTGATTTGACATGATGCCACAGATTTGGCGTATTACTGTTATCAGGTTCCCTTTTGGCATTCAGATCAAATCTGAAATATTATTTAACAGGCATTTTGGGCTTTCACAACAACTTGTCTTGTTGGTCACTTTTGTTCTTGTCACGTGATCATCAACTTTATACTCTGTACATGAAGACTCTGCTACAACCACACGTGCCACTGCACATAAATGAAGCCAATTTTGCACTTGTCAATTAGAGCCAGAGTCTGGACAGTGGTGATTTATGGTATCAAATAACTGAAACAATAAAACCAATCTACTGGAAAAATGAACCCTTGAACATACATCAGCGTGATAAAACTACCTAAAATGACAAAAACTATCATGTATTTGGCGGGTACTTTGACTTTTTGGTTTAGTTTGGTCCATGTCCCATCTTTTAAGATTAAGGAGGGGGGGGGGGCTAAGTCCCATACTGTGGCCAGCTATCTGGCTTCACTTTTGAAGAGCTGTCATGTCGTGCATCTTTATAGACTTTTAGCACTCATAACTGTGACATCAGACTAATTATTGGTGATTAGTATTTTTTCGGCGAAGTTTTTATTTGATGATCGGCTACCACTAATACACATACATGAAAGACGGTGTGGGCAGCTATGTGCCTGTAACACCGGTAACAAACTACTGCAGCAGGCCTATTATACATTTAAACACAACTATTACAGAATGTCTCTGTCATTCCCCTCTTGAATGTGAAACCACTTGAGTTTTTGTTTTTGGGAACAGTTCAGCATAGCTCAATATTGCACTGCTTTTGTTATTGCATAAACAAATTCATTGCGACACATTCTTAATTTGTTTGCTACCATTTAATTCCAGGGCTGATTACATCTGTGGAACAAAATGTTAGTGTCTGAAGTGGAACACAATTAACTGCAAAAGCCTGTTTATGCCTCAGAGCTGCAGAGGCCGGAAAACACCGAAGATAATTGGAGTTGGTGTGGGATTCACAGCTCATTGAAAGTCCCGCACAGGTTACACCTCCAGCTGGGGAAGGTGGATGGCACACAAGATGCGAAGCGAGGAAGAATAATTGACAACAGGAGAGCAAGAAAGGACCAGTAATTAAGATATTAATCAAATCTCGGAGGAATCCTTCCAATGCCCAGAGTGTGAAGTTCACCAGAGCCAGGTCAAATTGATACGCTGCCACCAGGAAGTGGTCTGTCTCATTACAATGCCGGCTAATCGCAATGCCATCTCTGGTTGCTGTCAAAAACCAGTCTTCATGACATATATCAAATGTATTTTTTTTTCTCTCAATCAATCGGGGAAAGAGCCCGCTCACACAGTGTAATATTTCGTCAGGGCAGGGGCACTAAATCAAACCTGTCAAACCAGTCAGCTAATGTAGATAAACAAAAATGCGTATGTCAAGAACATTGGATAACAAGTTTCTCTCAGGGAAATATCAATTTCCGGAAATTAGCAACTTGTTTGGGTCCCTGCTGCTTCAGAGACATCCAGTTGTTCTTTATGTAACATATTACATTAAGCAAAATTGTATTAGTTGCGAGATTAACCAGATAAAAGTAAAATCTGCATAGATGACCAGATCTGTTACGTAAAACCAAATTATAACTAAAATGTGATGGACTAACTAAATGTTTCGGATTTAATGAACTCATTAATTAAAGATAAAAGGCTGCATCCATATTTTATCAGCTATTAGACGCACCCTTCCTGCCATTATCATAGAAGCAGACGTTGTCATTTTTTAACGTCAAGGCTCATTTACCCAAGTCTACTGTACATCCTACCTTAACTGCCAATTTATCAGACGCTCTGTTTCCTCATTTCCTTCACACCATTCTCTCAGCGCTGCAGCCCTGCTGTTAGCTGGTTCCCTGCAATGATCTTTGTGTTCCTGACTTGCCTCTTCCCCCGCTTGTTTTGTATCCCCCACTCTCATCGCTTTCACTTTCTGCAAAGCAATGCTTCCTTATTTACTGTGTTCAGTACTTAACCCCTGACTTGAACATGTTGTCGCCCCATTTAGTTATATAGCATAAAAGACCGGGACTGTAAAACATATCCGTATAAACAAATAACTACTGGCGCTGCATCAAAAGAATGACCAGGTTAATGAGAATCCTAAACTGTGCAAGAATAGTGTACTAATTAGTTTTTTTTTAAGCTATTTTTCCACAACATCTAATTGGACTCTATTAGATTTAACCTGATTTGACCGATTTAAACCTCTCCACCTGGGGTGCAGTGGAGGCCGACATACATGAAAGCCTAGTGTTTGCACTTTGAAGTTTACAGTGTGAGTGTAGGCCTGCTGCGAGTGGGTCGGCAGCGAGCAAAAAGAGACAGCACCATCAAAATCATGAAAAGTCATTGTTTCAGAACATCTGGCAGCCAAGTGCTTGAAGTGTTCTATACCTTTGTTGGTCTTTTGTCATATGTTTCCATCTCTGTGTTTCCTGCTTCTCGCTGTAGTCAATGGATGCACAAAACAAAATAACCTTAAAGGAGAAGATCGCTTGTAGATTTGAAAGGGCTACAGTCAGTTTAGGATCAACCCAATTTTAAAATAAGCCCATCTGTGAAGGAGCTGTATTGCGAAAATGATTTGTCCATCGATAGAATATAATTAGATGAAAGTTTGATGTATAAACAAATCCTTCTTCATGAGATAGATATCTGCCTCTTAAGCCTCTAAACGCTGCTCGATGTTCAACAGCTACGTGTGTTCACTCTGGCAGGTAGCTTACGGAAGGTTTATCAGAGCTTTGTAGCCGTACAAGCTGCAGAGTCAGGGGATAATTCTCAGTGGGTCTGACCCCTTTCGCAAACACACACTTTCTTTTGATCAGTTGTTAATCTAAAATCATTGATTTCGGCCGCTTGAAAGTCATTTGTCAAGCAGGGAAAAGCGAAACATTTGCTTGTCCTGGCTTTTCAACCACGGATCGGCTGCTTAACTCAGTTTTATATCACTGTCACCAGCCAGGCTTTGCTTTGAGACTGTTGTCTGGACACAACAAGGTATTTGAAAACCAGAATGGCAAACAGTAGACCGTGTACCTCCGCCATTGCCACACAGCCTCAGAATGAAACCGCACTGAAATTCCGTAGATCCAGATGTTTATTTGGATCCGCACCGAATTGCACAAACTCATGAATGTCACAACATGCCGGATATATTAACATCAAGGTCTATGAAATGTTATCTGAGAAATCCACCCTGATTCGGATCCGGACCAAAGTTATAAAAGTTCTTGGTCGAGTAGTTTTTGCATAATCCTGCTAAAAATATAACCAACAACAATCAGATAGGGGTGAATACAAACCTCCTTAGCAGAGATAATGATAAACTGGGGCTCTGGAAACAAGCGATGGTCATTCTTCCCTTTTTAAAAGTTATGTTTACATCATTGGTTAATTCTAGGAACATAAATATAAATAGTTAATCAATGGATTCTGGTTAAATATAAATGTTGTACAGTTGTAGAGTTGTTGAAACTTTATTTATAAGTGTCTTGGTGACCCAGTACTCGCAGACACATAAAACTTTGCTGCAATGTCCCACTTTCACTCCATCCAGGGACAGCTATGGCATGTCATCCCCCTTTTTCTCTCTCCCGTCCATCCTCTGCTTTCCAATAAAGGCACGCTGCCAAAAACATATAGCATATAGGAATATAAAGGGGATCTGTTTGTGTATTCATAAATCTGTTTGTAACCCTGCCAACCAGGTGCCATAAATGTGTTTTAAAATGTCATTTAAAATTACAGTTGCTTGCTATACAGTAAATCCATCCGTGAACCTCACGGCCATAAAAGGAAATCTGAAATCTAGTTTTGGGCCGAAGTTCCACTCTGTCAAGGAGAAATCAATCACTCTGTCCCTGGAGGAACACGAGCTGGCACTGGACGTGATTGTGCCATTTTGCCTTACATGGAAATCGACAATGCTTCTTCCACATCCCTGTCTTTCAATTCAAATTAATTCCCAGTGTTTACAGGGGATTTCTGTTCAGAAGGAAAACAAATGATTGCACCGCCCAGCTGGGCCCAGCACACTGTTGTCTCTGTATTCATCACTGGATGTTTTACACTGAATGGGATGTGATTTGGCCACTCACACAGAAAAGAACTAGAGGGAGATAAAGTGCCTGACATGAGAATAACTGTGGCGATGGGGATTTGCATGGTCTCTCTGTGCCAGGAGGGAACCAACTTTCTTGGAGTGTTGCCTGAAAGTTCAGGAACAAGACACAGAGGACACTGAACAATAGATCACAATATAGCCTGTGTGTGTCTGATGAACTAAATATGATAAAATAATCGTTGAAGTATCTTTGTTTTTTAAAGTTATTTGGACCTTGGCAGAGAGAGCAGCGGGTTTGTCACACCTTCATGCGTGTGAGACTCTCCGTGGGCTTTATGAAGAGCACTGCGGTGAAGGCAGATGCGGCGCAATCATTTGATGGTTCTGTCGGCGTGCACTCCATCAGGAGGTCAATCACATCAATTAACAGGAGCCCAGCATGCGCAGTTTAGAGGAGCCCATTTGATTTGTGCTGAGTGGGAGCCGTGCACCTCTCCTGCTGAGGGTGATGGCCTCCTGTTGTTAAAGCAGCTGAGAAATTACTAGATTCAGTTACAGTCGACCGGCGAGCAACCGCAGCTCGTGAGCTCGTCCGCGGTGCGAGCGGGAGGCACAAAGACAATCAGAGGGAAAACACATATGCTGTGTTTTTATTGATCGCTGATAATGTGTTCTGTTGCGGGAGATACAGAGAGCTTCCATCCATCCGACTTCGTTCAGGCAGCTGCACTCAGTCGGCATCGCTGCTGTACCAGGCAGACCAGGGAAAGGCTGTTGCTAGGACACCGACTCCTACTGAAAGAGGAATGTGAAACAAATTCCTTTTGACTGGCCTCTTCCTGCATTCGTTTTTATTAACTTTTTGATGTGCCGATGACAATGCAGACAGACTTTGCTTTGCTGCGTATTAATTAAACATGAATCAGATGTATTGCAAAGATTTTGCACCGGAGCTCATTTGTGTCGTTTGAACAGTCGGAACACCGAAAGGAACAATATGTAAACAGAGGAGTAATCACATGACACAAGAGTACATGATTTTCAAAGGCACAATGTTCTCTCCAGATGCTTGTACGTGTAGCGGTGTGCTTGTGTCTTATTTCATGTTAGAGCGGTTACAGGTTGACAGACTGGATCGCAAACGTGTGTATCTTGTATGTAAAATGGTGACGGTTTCACAATTGCCACACAAATCGTGCATGTTATTTGTTACTCGTTTACTTTGTGAATATCAAAGATGACGAGTTGGAGTTTCCTTAGTTTGGATTTCGATTATATTTGGTTTAATAATTTGTGGCCCATGGACCACAATGATCGAAAAGATGCCAATCTATCCATGAAGACAGTATGTTGTATATGCTGGGTATTTATTCAACTGTCCATTGTGTTGAATAGTGTTCCGATGTCCATGAGGTTTCGTTACCATTATTCATTAAAACTATGCTTTAGTGTCTGCTGTGGAAATCCTCAAGAGTTAAATGGATTTATCACCTCCACGCAACCAGTACTAAATCCCATCTCTCCAAACTGTCATGTTGCCAAATAATCCCAGGTCGTCTCTTCCCTCAGGAGTACACCATCGATGTCTTCTTCCGTCAGAGTTGGCGGGACGAGAGGCTTAAGTTCGATGGGCCCATGCAGGTGTTACCCCTCAACAACCTCCTGGCCAGTAAGATCTGGACTCCTGATACCTTCTTTCACAATGGAAAGAAATCTGTGGCCCACAACATGACGACTCCCAACAAACTGCTACGACTTGTTGACAACGGCACGCTTCTCTACACGATGAGGTGAGCCTTCATTCACACTGGCAGCAGGGCCACTTCCCTGTTGAAGAGGTTACGTGACAAGACTAAGACTCTATGGCTCTGCATGCATCTCAATGCGGCTGTACTGAAGGTGCTTTCACGCCACGTAACAGATTTGAAAGGTGCCACGAACCACGGACAACATTTAGTCAAACAATTTGGTCGTGGCTCAGCTAAAACAGTTTGCAGTTTGAAAACATGTTTTATGATAGTATGAACCAAGTGCAGGAAGGTGAGACAGTATTAAACAAAATAATAAGAAGAAAGAAGCTGAAGCCTCTCACCAGATTGCTTATGTCAATGATGAAAGCGTTCATTTTGCTGGTAGAAACACAATAATGATTCTACAGTAGCAACAACATTAACAAAGGGAACCAGTTCAAATGGTAAGAATTTAATACAAGGAGTAAATTGACAACACACCGATGACTGATGCACGCCAGTCTACAAACCAATCAAAATCAGGTATGGGTAGATGCAGCCCACGAACAGGTGATGATGACAGGATGTGGACCCCGGTTTGAACGTTGGTCAGAGATGTGCTGCAGGCTAAATGAAAACATGCAAAGACTTCATGCCAACATAAAGTTTTCAGTGGGTGTAATGTGCACCTCCCCTCACTGGTGACTGAAAGCACAGATGATCCAGTCCAGTACGACACCACAGTAAAACAGCTCTGCTAAAAACAGCTGCTCGCTGACACATTAACATAAAATACTTTGCTTGTAAAGACCTAGTTTTCTGCTGAGCTGAACATAACAGCTTGAACAAGCAGCAAACTGAAGACAGAGACAGAACCAGCTCCAGATGTAACATTCTAATGAACGCAGATCCAGGATTGATCAACTTGGAAAAGAAAAACTTTACCGGCAAAGGCAATTAATATATGAACTTCTGAACTGAAACAGACGAAATGATTCACATCGGAAAAAAAGGGGTTTGTGATGTTTACCTCTGATATGAATGTCACTATTTGTAATGGACAAATTGCAATTTTTAACTGATGATGTGGAAAAGTGAAGGGATCACCCGACTTATTACAATTCATCCTGAGCAGAGCATGAATATCAATTTCATAACAATTCATCTCGCAGGTTGTTGAGACCTTTCACTTGAACAGCTCATATGTCAACCTCCAAGCCTCGGTGCCGGAGGGATTAAAACTGCAGCAGCTCCTTGATTCATTTCCCCGTCCCGAGTGTCAGACTGTGCCGCCGGTCTGGGCCACATGTGTTTCACAGACAAGCTCAGAAAATAATAATCATTTGATCAAAGAGTGGCCGCTGTGTCTCTGTCGCGCCTAAAGTGGACTGTAAATAGCTGCCGAGACAGTCGGAGCCGGCGAATGCTATTATCTACATGACTGGAGCAAAAATAATTCATTGGCTTCAACTCATCTAATCAGTGCATCTGTCAGTCAGTCGGCGCTCCCTGTGAGCTTTGCGTCAGGAAATGGAAGAAAAGAAATGTTACGGTCGTCCAAATGGTCAGTATTGATTTCCGAGGGTGAAAGTGAAACAGGGAGAGTTTCACATTGTGGCTCCATATGAGTGGATTGGATGTGGTGGTGCAGTCCTGCCAAGGCCAAGGATGACATTTGCGCCCTAATGGAGTATCGCAAGGACAGATGTGTTTGCGTCACCAAGTAAATGTCTGGTGAGATGATGAAGAGATTGTGTGAGGACACAGAGTAAGGTAAACCACCGTCAGACATTTTGGAACCGGCTCATTGGTCTTTATTTATCCAGTGTGAGGCTGCATTTTTATTTTTATTTTTTTAGATTTCAAGCTCCCGAACCCATTTCTGGACTCACTATCTTTTGTGTTGCACTGATACTGTGGTTTATTCACGGTGTTAAACGCTGCAAACGATTCATTTAGACTGTTGCTTTTTTTCAAATGTATCCTCCAATACATATGTATTGTTAAAGCAGGTCTGCAGAGAAGAGATTGATAACGTGGGCTTTACTCGGCACACTTCACATGTATCAGGCTTTAGAATGGGAAAGAAATCCATTTGTTTTAATAGGATGTCTAGTGTGGAGTCCATCACCGCAGTACCCTGTGTTGACCGGCTCTCCTTAATAAACAGCTGCTTAAATCCATTTCATCAGCACGTCGACAGCATCTGCACTGACGGATGCGGTGAAGGCCTCCGCTCTGCAGGATTGCATCATTATCTTTGGATTGAAGGAGCTGGTATTGTCTGCCGGTGCTGCTGCTGCTGCTGCTGCTGTCCTGTGCTGGAATGAATGAGAGAGTATATCAATTTGTGAATAATGTAAAATACTCAAAGAAGACCGTGGTGTGTATTTTTAGGTCAAACTTTTAGCAAAAATGCATTTGTATTTGTATTTAACCACTCAGCCATGTTGGACAATATCCATTTCATAGTGATGAAAGAGATAAAGAAAAACTAGGATCCATTGGACCAATGCTGCACAACTAAACACTCTGTGCTGTGCAAATACAGTCGGTGCCATGCTGCCTTATAGAAGTATTATTTCTGGATTTTGAACAAATAGACATTTTAATATACTCTTTAATGTGTAATGTACAGTCTTGCACTGCTAGTGGATCCCCACCTTGATCCTGACCGTAACACCTAGTTGATGATTTGCCAGGACTTCTGATCTGGCGTCAGACAATGAGGTCAACACTGAATTCTCAACTTTTCATTCAGTGACAAATTAGGTTATGTTTATTAAAAATGATCTGTAAACCTTCCAATCACCCTCAGCGTTGGCTTGTTTTGTAGCTAAGAGCTGCTAACAGCTGTGGCTCAACACACCAGCACACGTGACGGACACAGAAATTAAAAGATCAAACAGGATACAAACATCTCAGGATGAAGACGCCGATGAAGATGTCAAATTGACAACACAATGAGATTCAAAAGCTTTTGTTTGATATTGGCTGACACAGTAATATCATTCCAGATATTTCCCTGTGGTTGTGAACGCCTCTGACTTAGTCCATCTCCTGCTGCGTTCTTCTTCTGTCAAAGACATTTCCAGATATGAGAAATTGCTATATTAGCATATTTTTTTTCTCTTTAATATCTTTGAGTCATAACCCAGACAGTTTGCTTAGTCATCTTGGATCCAAACAACTCTCTTAGTGCTGTCTGATCCACATGTGGCACAGTTTAGGGACAAGATGAATTTGGTCTATTAGATGTCAGTTTAAGTGCTGTATGATATGCAGCGGTGCGTTGCTCACGTGTGATTTATTTTGTAACATGTTAATTTGCGTAGTTGCTGAGACACTTATCAGTAATGAGGCAGCACCGGAGAGCAGTCAATGGGGGGGGGGGGGGGGCTATTGGCTCACAGGGTTGTTGCATTGCAACACAAGGAGCTAATGAGAAACTGTTCACTGGTCTGTGATGTTGATAGTTTTCATTTTACAGCATGGAATAGCGTTTTCACTGATAAGACACTGATAAGTAAAAACTACTCATTAAATCACTTTATCCAGTAAGTTTATAAAATTTAGATTCCTCATAAGGCAACTACATTTACCTACTTTAATATCCGGCTCTGCTCCCAGTTGCTCAAATAGCGCAGCTCTGGATTGATGCCTGGTCTATAAATGTTTTAACTGAGTTACAATAACCCTGTTTGTGGTCCATTTATAAGCGACCCAGTCCACCGTAGGGTGTTTTTATGGGCTGCGGTTTTGTTTGAACTCAGCAAATGTAATCCTCACGTTGATTAAATATGTATGAGTGACATAATATGCCGAATTTCTCTGTTTACTTAGAGTGCATTTTTGCGGCTCGGCTATGGGACCAAATAATATAAACTCCGGCGCTCTCTGGACATTGTGTGTTTGAGTGCAGCCCTCCAGTTTTTTTTGTGTGTTTTTTTAAAACATACTGTACATACCGTGGCTTTTAAATGACTGAAGTGGGCATTGTGTCATGTTTGCATCCCACATTTTGATTTAGCTAGTGTCAGTTTCTTGGCGCATGATAAAATACAGTCGTATCACCTCTGATAATGCTGACGCCGCGGCATCACCACTGAAATATTGATTCTCCCCTTGTCCCCTCAGGTTGACCATTCATGCCGAGTGCCCCATGCACCTGGAGGATTTCCCGATGGATGCACATGCCTGTCCTCTGAAGTTCGGAAGTTGTAAGTCAGTCCACATAGCCATGGGAAAGCAGGAGCTTGATATGAAACAGTGCTGGGGGGGGGGGGGGGGGGGGGGGGGGGGGACCCTTTTTGTTCAGGAAAAACTTCCAACCGCACTCACTGAGGAATATGAGAGAAGGGGATAACTGTCATTCTGAGAAGTGGTTCTTGTAGCAACGCAGCAAAATTAGTCAACCGTCAGCTTAGAGCGAGCGCTCCCTCGATAGAAACGAGGTGATGGATTTATCACACTAAAATATGTTCAGGCTATTCAGTGCAGATTTATACTTCTAGCATATGGACTCACTGCAGCCAACGTGTATGAGCGGTGCTATATACTGTATTTTATAAACGGATTGTTCACCCAGATATGAAAATGTCCTCATTATCTCCTCACCCCTATGCCGATGGAGGCAGGGGATAATAGTTTGAGTCCACTAAACACTTTTGGAGTCTCAGGGGTAAACAGTCTTAGATCAGAATCCAATACAATTGAAGTAACTAGTTGTCGCTTCTTCAGACGTAATAAAACAAAACACAACATGCCTCCATCCTGCTGTTGTGGTGTCATCTATGTGTCCGCAAGCCCTGACGTTCATATTCCACTCGAAACGGCCTCATTTCACCGTTTTTATTTATATAATTAAGAAGCTTCTTGAACCTCAGTTTGTTCAGTACATCTTGATTCTCAAAAAGACTTTCTGTTGCACAACGTAATAAAGGTTAGAGCATAATATAAAACAATGTGTTTTTCCATGTCGTTAAACAAAATGTATTGTTATATCCTATAGTCCAATCACAAAGTATTGGACTCTGTGTTATATAAGTCTAAGTCTATATAATATAACTGACTGAGACTATAGATCACTAAACAGTCACTCGCTCACTACTGTATAGACAAGAAGATTTTCTGAAGATGACTGTTCTACGGCAACATTTTTAACCCCAGCAATTGTTGATGTGTTCTAAAATGTGGACAGAAAAGATGAAGTTGCCTCCCATGTTCATCCCTTATCCATGTAACCATCTGTTTTTTTTTTTGCTCAGATGCTTACACGAACAATGAGGTGATCTACCTGTGGACTCAGGGAGACGAGAGGTCTGTTTCTGTGGCCGAGGACGGCTCAAGGTTGAACCAGTATGACCTGCTGGGACACGTTATTGGCAAAGAGACCATCAGCTCCAGCACAGGTAGAAGAGGTGACCCCCTTCAGCTCAAACAGTAGTACACAGCTTTTTCCTGAAATTCAACCTGATGTTGTGCGTTTGGACAAACCAGACACCACACTGAGCTTTTACGGCTGCAGTGTACGGGTGTATTCATGGCAGTTTGACAGCTGTAGTGGACACACCAAATTCTAATATGATGGGGGGGTTGGTGAACAAAGTTAGTGCATCATCACTTCTCCTTTACTTTCTGTTGACAAAAAGACCTCACTTTTTATTGGCACTCTTCTGTGTGTGTTCATAGAGTAAAAATCTGCACTTTTCTTCACTTTCTGCCATTTTACATTAAGCTTGCATTATCTGGCTCCATCCTGAAAAATGATGACTGTTATCAGTTTTCTGGGAAAACTATTCAGCATATTTACAGAAGTACTAGAAGCGTGCCAGAGGTGAAAGCCTTATTTCCATTCTGTTGTGGGCTAACATCCCAGAGTCGACTTCATGAGCACAGAAATAAAGGACAAATATCCTTCCCCGTACTTTTGATTACATATTCATTCGATTTTTTTTTCGTATTCGAACCATTTTATCTGACAAACACAGTCACATCTCTTTTTATCCATTTCCCCACTGATAGACTTAAAGTTTATGGCGGCATGAAATACCGAGGTAACTGCTGGGTAGCGACTTAAAATAGTATAAACAAAAACATTCACTGCAATATTCCTGCAACATAAAATAGAGAAATATGTATTAATAATATAATATATTTTAATGATACATATTAGTAGTGATCATTTACAAGAAAATGTAAGTAGCCAGGGTATTTTGATAATGATCTATCGGGGAAATAAAACATTTCCAATGTCAATTTAGATAACAGGATTTAGGTAAAACGGATAAAGTGCTGAAAAACTGAATGCTGCACAGCTGAAGATAAAAGGTTGCATCAACAGGGCAGCAGGTAATTACTGAAAGAGTGCGTCGCTTACAATGCAGCAACACCGACTTTCATTTGAGAGATTTGCCCTCAGTTGTGAAGCCGTATGCTCGTGTGGCGCTCAGCAGCTGAGAGTCACAGATCTGTCTGACTGTGTTCTGAGACTAAAAGCTTTGTTGGATGACATGGTGCCTGTTTTCCAAGGAGGCAGAAAGCTGTTGAAATAAAAGAACTCGTGCAACTCCACGGGGAAAACTTTCCTCGAGCACATCTTGTGTGCTGGTTTGAACTTGCGTCTGGCAAATTCTGAGGGAATTTTTGAAGGAACAAGATCATCTGAAGTCTGACTAATAGAGCCAATGAGGTCAACCTGACCACTTTCATAAACAAGTTCAGCTAGAGGATGTCAGATTTTTATTTAAACTTAATGGAGTGCAGGGAAGCCGAGGGACTGGCTGGATTTGAGCCAGTTCAGCTCTGGTTAGAATCTTCTCATAAAAAAAAAAAAAAAAAACACCTCAGGGAGTGAGAGGCAGTTTTTCTCATATCTTTGCAACACAGATTACAGACATGGCAACGAGAGCTGGTGCTTAGGGCGGACTGTGATTGTGTCCATTCACTGCCATCTCCGACAACATCTGAGCAGAAGGAAATGTTTTATATCGAGAGGCTAGAGTGACGCAGGCCGAGGGTTTTTTAACAACAGCAGCAAAGAAATCCATAGGAAAATGTGAGTGTGGGGTTTAAAAGGAACACTCCACTGAAAATCTATATTTTGAAGTTAGGGTCTGACGTTGGCTTGAAGGGTGGCTCTGAAAAGGTTGTATAGCCGTTCCACATGGAAAGTGTTTTTAAAAGCTTTTTTTGACATCCATCACTCGGACATGTCACCAACAGCTAGAATCCAGTTAAATCTAATATTTCACGGAGAAAGCACTCGACTCACCAGAGATCCCCTGCAACCCAAATCAATTTTTCCCCGCCACCCACTTAGGTCCAAGATCATTAAATGGTATCTGTAAGGACTGCTTTAGGGTCCTGGTGTCAGTGACTATGTTTACTTGGACGTATATGTTCCGACTATTGACTCTATCCACAACAAAAGGTTATTTAAATTGTGGTGTTTACATGAGCTGCTCATAGAATATTTAATGTATATTATCATTTACATGCTACAGTCTGATTATGACTCAGCTTATAATTACAGACACTACATCATATGTCGGCTGTTCCCGCAACCTTCCTGAAAATATACCACCTCCCCCCCCTCCATGGATGGATGCGCCCTTCGAGCCATTATCTACACTGCTTATCCTTCTGAGGGTCACACAGTTTTCCTCCTGTATAATCCTCATGCAGCCTGGTTGAAAACTATTTGTGTCCGGTAACTTTCTGCCATCAATCAGCCGGGTGTCTGGCTGCTGTCCTTCCAGCTCCCCGGGAGCTGCTGACAGACAAAGATGAGGAGAAAGATGCTGAGCACTGGTCAGAGTCGGTGTAGATTAAAGAATCCAATGCCTCAGTTTCGGTTAATGTTGATTCCCAGCAATGCTGCCCCTCTAGCAGCTGGAGTCAGGCCAGCAAACTTTTCAGAGCACCCTTTGTAGCTAAACAAAGAACTCATTCTGTGGTCATTTGTATTGCCGGCCATGGGGATATTTAGTGATATTACAGTTTGAAAGGATCAATCTTGTGGAAACAGTATTGACGTATATTATTTTCTATACCTCCAGTGTCCTTTTCTGTAACTTTTGAATTTCGGCTCAAGGTTTCCTCTCGTTTGTTGTGTAGTGCCGTGTGTGAGGAATAGAGAGGATATGCCCTTTTGACATCTTCACCTCATTTTTTTACTATGAGAGATTCATTTATTCAATTTGGCCACTCTTTCCAATTCTTCTCTTATGCTTTTCCACGTCGTCCTAGATGAAATTGAAGTGAAATTGAAGGAATGTATGTGTCTTTTATACAAATTGCACATCAAAACCACCTTGGAAATATTCTTTTCTCCGTCATTTTCTGTTTCCATGTGGTTAAATGGCTCATCTTAAGGACCTAGACCTATGAGCTAGACTTTGATGATGCAAACGCACACATTAATGGTTTTGAATGTTTCAGCTTGTATTGCTCCCAGCTGTGCACGGCTGAATCAATAATCATGACCCTGTGTGTTTCTCTCCATGTTTCTTTCCTCCCCCTCAGGAGAATATGTAGTGATGACAACATATTTCCATTTGAAAAGGAAAATTGGCTATTTTGTGATTCAGACCTACCTGCCGTGCATCATGACTGTCATACTGTCTCAGGTCTCGTTCTGGTTGAACAGAGAGTCGGTTCCTGCTCGCACTGTGTTTGGTGAGTGCCTTCTTGTGTCTTTAATCCAATATATTAAAAATGCACTAAATGATTAATTGAACATGTGAGATCAGTTGTTGGAGCTTTAACAGAAAAACATGCGCAGAGCTGATGATGATTCAGCATTATGCCAAACAAGTGGAGGTTTACCCCTTGAAAAGTTCTAAATAACATGAAAACCTATCGGCATTTTGCACATGGGTAGGAATGAGTCATGTTTTGTTTTTTTCCCAGAGCTTCTATCACAGTATTGATTTGTTCCTACATCTGTAACTACAACAACACTAATTAATCAGAGAAAAGTTGGAAAGGCTGGAACTGGAGAAATGCGGCAGGGGATCTACAAGGTGCTGCATCTGTCAAAGAGGATGTTTGGCTACTTTGTCAACTACAGAGCAGCCAGTCCGGTTTCAAGTGTTATTACTTACCGAGCCGGAGGTGATTTAGATAGAGCCGAGCACATCACATAATCCCACGGGAATACCAGTGGACTAAGAAGGGTCAGATTGCACATTTCTATTGGTGGAACATACTAAATCAATTAATTTAAATGGAAATGGCACACGATCAAATCGCCACTTTTACAGACAAGGTTTTTGAAGAGGACAACAAATCCTTTAACCAAAACCTCTTTCAGGTCTATCTTATATTTTGCAAATAATATGCCGAAGGGCTTTAGTAAAAAAAAAAGGTAATAATAATAAGCTGCAGAAAATGCATTTGATTTTATTTGACATTTCCCCCTTGTTTCATATGTGCCACTTCACTGTGTTATCCCCCTTATGTACCGTGAATAATAATAGAATGTGCTGCATAATCTATGAAAGAGCCCCTGACCTGTGTTTGTTGAATAATTTGCATTTTGATTTGGAAATGAGGCACACAAATGTATGCACGTAGACTCACACACACACACACACACACACACACAAACACACAATCAGAGTGACAGACATTTAATAAGATGTAAAGCAAGGGATTGTTTAAGAAATAACAATTTAAGTTACAAAAGCTTATTTCCATGCATTTACAATAATAATGTTCCTTCAGTTCTCCACAAACAGACCCGCATGAACATTTCTCCCCCAGCAGTCGTCTCAGAAATCATTTCAGTCCCGAGTAATTCTATTTGTAGAGAACAATTTCCTTCACACGAGGAGAGGAGCTGTAATCAGTGTCATTTTCTCAGTGGAATGATTGAAACATCTACTGTGAAGGACAAGGTTCCCTCAAGTGCCCACGTCTCATATTTTCTCTTCTCATTATATCGCAGCATAAAACTGAAACTTAGCGTCTCTTTGTTCCTCCGAAACTAAAGTCATTCATCAGTTCTGTTTGCTGGTTCATTTCAAGTTGTATTTTGAAGGGTTGATCTGGTTTAAGAGCCTGATACATTTGATCTACATCTGGATTTTATGTGAGCATCTTCCCTGATATTACCCCATATCGTAATACTCAAAAGATACTCAGATCAGAAAGAACTGAAGACATTATTTTCCATAGTTGGATGGACGACCTCTATCCAAGCCTCATTTGATTCCCAGGGGTGTGGAATATACAAATGTGTCACACTTTTAAAAGACTACATTTCAAAAGATGCGTTTCCAGATTAATTAAGAAGTGGATAGAGATCTGTTTTCTCCAGTATGGTGTAATTATATTATGGTGTAATTCATAATCATGTGACTAACCCTAATACATAATCCTGCACTAGATGAATGCAGGTCACTACCATCTTTCTTGTTTGTGTATTAGGTAAAGGAGATTTCAGTTTTTCCATGGTTGTGCAGGGAAATGTATTCATTATTCTTCACTGCATATATTTTGGACTCCAGTAGACACGGCTCTACAAGGGCATCTATTGGTGCTCATAAAAACATGTCAGACCGGTTTAAACAAAAGTAAAGTCAAGCGTACAACCTGGAACATTCACTACAATACTTCATTGTATTGAGAAGCTACTTCCTGCTCGAACCTACAAGACCGACCAAGCACAGTCACACTGTTTATGCACCACTGAACTTTGTTAGTGTGGCTCCACTGTCTGATTTCTCACAGCAGATGATTATGTAAAGTTGAGTCTCTGCAATGCAGTGGACCATTCTGTTAGGCTCATAACTTTTTACTCTTTAAAGCCCAGTAGAGTAATTTACATGATTGAGCTAAATTGGATAATTTAAACTTGTCTTGACCTTCTGTTACATGGCCTGAGTGGACACAGTTTAAAAGCTGCACGAAAAAGTTTCTAAAATCTCTAGATGTTTAGATCCTTTTGCAAACTTCAACTCAAAGTTGTGAGAAAATTAACTTTCCTTTAAGTGTTTCCCAAAAGAGCCTGTTTGCTAATGTTTTTGTTTCATCCTCAGGGGTCACCACTGTCCTTACCATGACCACTCTGAGCATCAGTGCTAGAAACTCCCTCCCTAAGGTGGCCTATGCCACTGCCATGGACTGGTTCATGGCCGTGTGCTATGCCTTTGTCTTCTCTGCCTTGATTGAGTTTGCCACAGTCAACTACTTCACCAAGCGCAGCTGGGCATGGGATGGGAAAAAAGAGGGCATGGAAATAAGGGTGAGTGATTCTTAATTAACATGTTTTCATATAAAAAAAATTATGGACATGACTTGACTGCACTTATTATTCATCAGTGTGCACTAGCATTGAAAAGCATCCCAAAACACTAACAGGGTTTTCCGAAAGGAGTTTCTCTCCCCATTTATTTTCTTGCTTATTAAATTGCAGAATAATTTTCTTCATCGTTTGCTTTGATAAACGTGTTAAAAATGCTCAGAGTTTCTTAGAAAGTCCTCATTTTACACTGAAGGAGTAACGAGGGCAAATTGCACTTTGGGAACATTGATAGAAAATTCCTCCCTTAACACAGCCTGGAGTACTCCATAAAGACTATAAAGAGAGCTTTTATTTATTCATTAAGAGCCAAATGGAACAGGGACAGTGGGGCGGAACAGTGAGAGCAAAAAAAAAAAAGCAGAGGTAAACTCCCAGAGATGCTGGCCCTGATTTATGATGGCAGCATATGTTCAAGTCTCATCCTTAAGTCAGCGTAAACTCATTCTCCCCAGAAAAAAATGGCAGCCTTG
The DNA here is from genome assembly GCF_949316205.1 of Platichthys flesus. NCBI lineage: Eukaryota > Metazoa > Chordata > Actinopteri > Pleuronectiformes > Pleuronectidae > Platichthys > Platichthys flesus. The sequence continues at coordinate 13,845,258 of NC_084959.1, read as the reverse complement.
CATCTCGTCTGCAAATTAGAGGCTTGCAGATTAAAAACTGAGCATTCGTCTTTTAAAATCAATTACCCGCAGCTAACGCTTTTATTTGGAGCATGAAATCTGATCGTGCAGAGTTTACAGGTTTTTTTTCTTTGGTCCGAGCTGATGTCGCCATTGTTTATGAAGTTATAAGATGGTGAGTGAATTAAAATCAAGGTAGGAAAAAGCAGAAGAATAAATTGTGCACACAGTAGTTTTATTAGGAGGATGCAGGGGTCTGAGGCAAGACGCGTTTCTATGAAGTTCTGGTGAAGTCATAAATAAAAAGTGATCAGTGTCTCACGATAGACACAGTTCTTAAATTGACAATGATTCCTTTGATGTTTTATGGCTGATCAAATCCAGTGAAATAGATTGGAAGCGTGAGACGGTATCAGAGCACAAAGACGCAACAAAGAAAAATAAAACACTTGGTCCTGCGCTGAACTTATTTAATATCCATATGTGTCTTGATTAATTGATTCGTTCTGCTGCACCATACACTTCAAAGGCGTATATTTGTTTCTGAAATTATCGGAACAATTGCATTGTCCATATGGATTCAATGAATGACCCAATTAGGTGATGAAAGTCTTCTGGGTTTTAACTGACATTGAATATAAATGTTTATATTTACATCTGCTAAATCTTAATGAGTGGTTGGTGCCGATGCCAAGTGTCAGTTGTCAACAGTTTAAAATTTAAAATGTAATTCACAGCACAATTCGCACAACTACACGCGGTTGTTTATCCAAAGGCACACGTACATTACCGTGAGAAAGGCAGCTGGAAAACACCATGATTTATTTGCATCAACATCCATCGCTTTATATTAAATTATGCTTTTCTAGTCTATTTGAGGCGAAGTAAGGAGGCAAAGACTGGCAGAGGAAACTGTTGTTGCTGCTCGCACATAACACTTCTGTCACGGACGCCACATGAAGAAGATGGCACAGCCATAACCTATTTTCTGCTATTTATGTACAAACTGTTTGACACAATCAGTGCAGCCTTTTGTCAGTTTTTTTATATATACGATGACATTTGGTCCTCTGAGTGATGGGCAGGGATGTATATTGCTGCCTGCTGCCATGGAACTTTTCAGTTTGCAGCGATACACTGCAGCAGAGTGGAGAGTTACTTTATTTATTTTTTCTTCCTCCTTTTGATGCCTCCTCTTAATGGCAACAGCCTGAGCTGCCTTCTCAGGGGCTGTGCTGAGCATGCAGTTGTCATGATAGATAAAAAAGAATGGGGTCACAGAGGGAGACATGGCACTCCCGCAACACTCCCCCCGCCAGAATGAGCTACTGGAAAGCAAAGGCATCTCACTACACTTTCTTTTTTTTTCCATTTTTAATGTATTTGGAGTAAAGGGTGTAAAAAAAACCTATAGGAGGAGAAGCTAAGAGAAAATGGTGTTTTTAAGCTCAGTTTGAAAAATACAAGCTCTTCATCTGAGGCAAGGCCACTACTCTTAGTTCCATACCCGAATAAAAGACCTCACTGCCCCCCAGGGTTTTGTATTTCCAGGTTTGAAGACAGCTATAGTTAATGTGCACCAACTTACTTTGCAGGATTCTGGGGGGTCTTAGCCTTTTTCTTTTGCTTAACATTCTTTTTGACAAGCGCTCTACCCAATTAGCGCTCTGTCACCAGCTAAAGGTGTGCTTATTACAGAAATGAGCCGATGGGGAGTTTGGTTGAAATAAAAGCCTGCATATTCTAGGGATCTCCATGACACACGATTGGACCATACTGTGTTAAATGTATTCAATGCTGGATTCATCAGCATAGACTGCATGGAGCAGTGGCTCATTGTGCGGTGGGCTTCACCACCGGAGCCAGGGAATTATCACGGTTTCACATTTACGCCTCATAATCTTGTATTTCCAGACCTGCTGCATATAGATGACTACATCTACAGATGTTTTAACGCAACGGGTTTGTTAGACAATGGTGGAGACGCAGCCTGTCAGCATCATTCCTAGTCACATTTGGTAGAGCAGAGCTTGACACTGCTACTCACTTAAGAGCTGCAGGAACAAACGGGGAAGCTGCTGCAGCTTGTTTGCTAGCGTAAGTTCACTTTTCTCTTTTCGGAGGTTGGTGTGCTCAGGTGGAAAAACAAATTTAGCTGCCTTTCCTCGCGGCATCTTGTTACTAAACTTCTATAATGACAATTTCCCATGCCATTGTTTGAGCTAGAGGGATCGTTATGCACAAATCTTTGCCAGAGTTTTCTCTATCATTGTAATAAAGCAAGATGAAGTGGTTATATCACACTCACCATGCTGAACTATGCTTTATTAACCCCATTGTCTACCAGACACCAGGCTTTTATCACTCCACCAGAGTCCTGCACCGGTAAACTTTAGCAAACTTGCACCCGCAAGGCTCCATAAGCCAACCTGTTACAGGAAAGGTTTCTGTGGACCGTCAGTGGTGACGTGTCTAGCTTGTGGCTATCAAAAGCTAATATGTTTTGGCCCTTTCTAGGAGCAGCAAAGCCCCTGAGAACATGTTCCCCACTGGCCACTGTTGTCTTAATGTGATGCACTTGATGGAAGTGAGGGGGTGAAAGGTGGCTTTATAAGCTGATACTATAGAATAAATCCTTACGACTGACTAGGAGCCTATTTCAATTTAATTTTATAATGCTCCAGAAAAGAAACCCACCAGTGTTTAGTTCATTTTTACGAAACAAAACAATGAACACAAGACGGAGTGAAAAGGAAGCAGAAGTGTTTTATAAAAACTGTGTTTCCCTTGATTTTGGATTACAAAGCAAGTTTGATTTTGACTTTGACAAAAACTGCAGGGATGACATAAAGCTCAGGCCGCCTCCAAGTGTCATATTTACAAAAAAATGGCATCGCAAGTAGCAATAAAAGACACAACAGGGACTCTACATCTCCATAAAAAAACAGGTCTGCATGCCCACACACCCACATGCTCACATACTTGAGGCTATTAAATATGCCAACACCTCATCTCCAACCTTAAACCGGCACAGACTGTCACAAGGTTCAGTTCTATGCACACATGCCCACGCTGAACTCCAAACAGCAGGACACAGCGAGGCACAATTACCCCCGGGGTAGTTAATCACACTCGCAAGGAAATTCTGATGCATCAATTTGCAGAAGTAACAAAGACAAGGTCAATAGATGCATTGTATTCCGGGGTGATTTGTGCCTGCAGCCAGCCAAATGACATTGAATAGTGCACACGAGTCTTTGGCCGGAAGTGAATTATGTGCTTTGTCGTGTCAGGTTGATGAGAACATGCAAACAGCCTGATGCCACGTGTGGTTTCTCTTATAATTAGACCATATAAATTACTGCAGAGGACGGCGCAGTCAGACAACACCAGAAAATGACTTTGCTCTGCTCTTGGGTCAGGTTAACGGGCAGAGAACATCCCCGGCGCCAGGGACTCGCGCCGCGTTTAGGGGTCTGCGCTTAAAGTCGTAAGACACATTACAGCAGTCATTGGCTTCTCCTGCTGATGTAAGCAATCACTGTGATGGAGGAGTCTCATGGCAGTGCTAGATGTGGAGGAGTCGATAACATGGGAAAGTATGTGGTTATCCATGGGCCATCAGTGCGACTCTTTCTCACTCTATGCTAATTGACGTGAGATAGACCCCCTTCAGGCTGCGCCTCGCCATTTCTCCGCTTTAATGCAATCAGCTGCCTCCGAGCGTTTCTCTCTCTCCACGAGACTCGCTGCTTTTTTGCACTGATCACATTCAACATGTTTCCACCTCAACTGTGCTGCCTCCATCACCCTCAGACAGAAGGTCTGAAATTCAATAGTGTCTTAATAAGCTCATTATTTTTACCTACTCCGGATACTTTTCCACTGCTTGTCACATTTGATGTGAACAAGTGGTCTCCCTGTGTGATTAATGCACACTGCTTATGATGGGCCATCTTCCTATGACTGGGGTGCGTGCGCATGGCGTGGCGGCTGCATTGCTGATCTGCTGCCTCTCGTGGGTATATGTTGGGGGGGGGGGGGGTTCTGCTACGTGAGGTTCCTGGTATAACTACTGCATTTCCTTGAATAAAAGTAGATCCATGTACTCAACTATGTCCGGACTCTATGAAGCTGTGTAGCTTCCAGTCCTGTAATAACAATCAAAAACCTTTTATAAAACAAATGGATTCAGTCAACGGACACGATAGAGTGGTTTTACCTTGAAACAGGTACAGGAATATTTAGGTTACATATTCCACAAATTTGCAAAGAATTGCACACAGTACACTGAGAAAACAGAAGAGACCTCGACTCTCTGGAAGAACAGTGCGGCTGCTCTAAACTGATAACGTGGCGAAATGAAAAAAGAAGTGCATGCGCTGCTCACGCACCCAGCTTGGCCCCGGGGATGAAAAAGTATATCACAATCTTCGTAACACGATCATGATTCACAATCTGAATTACAGTATTCCTTCCAAATGTTGAAATATACTGCAGACACAGAGTATATTTCAAACCGGCTGACGGACTCACTTGGATCTATTCGCACCATTTTGACACAATATTGCATTAAAGTCAGTGTTGTCATGTGCATTAGTGTCTGGAGTCTGACTCCACACCTTTAAATGGCACCATATCCTTAATCTAGATAGAATGTAATGGCTCAGTCACCTTTCATTGCTCTTATCGCATTTTAGCGGCTGCTCCAATGCATCAGTCAGTGTTAACTCCTGGGCCTCATGAGATGCAGATGAGATACCGACCTGGGAGAAACACTCTCAGCGTGTTTCTCTGGATTGGTCCCTTTTGAGGAGGTTGTGGCATTCGAGGTGACTGATCATTTCATTACTAATTTTACAGATAACTTTGCTTGAAAATATATCTGACGCCCATGCTATTAGCTCACGTTGAGTCATTTTTCAAGACTTGGGGTGTAATTTGGCCAGTGAACAAAGCCACCTGGTCGTCAATCATTCTGTTGGTTTATGAACGTGATGTGGATCTGTGTTATTTGGTTAGATCAAGTTTGTACAGTGATGTAACCTGTTTGTTTCACTTTAGACATAGATCAAAGTCTTCATTATCAAACACAATATAAACCCTCACACTGGTCTACCAGTCTTGCCTTGTTGCATGCATGGCCACATCCCTGCCTCCCATTTGTGAGTGTGTGCGAACATTGTAGGATGAAGAGCAGGCAAAGCCGCTGCTGATAAGCCGTGCGCCTAAAGACAGGGAGGCATTTTGGAGGAGGGGAAGAGGGCACATTAGTTATGCTAATTAAAAAGATGGAGTGAAGGGAAAAGGAAGGAAAATTAAATGAGGATGAAAAAGCAGAACAAAAATGAAAGCCCGGCTCACGGCAAAAGCCAAACAGGGGAGCAGTGAAAGTGAAACTCTTGTGGCAGGACACGTTCGACTTCAGTAGCGCCGCAGATCTTAAAGTGGCCGCTGTGGGGATGAACGGTGGGAGGAAAACTAGCCCAGTGTCCCAGACTCACGTAGTGTCTGCCGCGCAGGAAACTCTGTCCGGTGATTAATCTCTGTGCCCTACTTGTTCCCTCACATTCACCGTGTGCACGGCCCTGTCCGCTCATAGGCTGACAGCATCCTCTGGTGATGTAAGTTTAGCTTTTCTGAGCGCACCAATTTAGCAAATAAATCTCAGTCTCCCTGTGTGATTTCAATATAAAAGACAGTAATGATTTCTCTGTAGTAGCAGGGAAGAAAGCCGCTGCTCCAGCCAGCTTTATCATCACACAGCATTTGTCGTGTTTGTTTTGTCGCAAGCTGTTTGCCTGAAGAGTCCTGGCTGCTCTCATTGACACAGTCTGTCAGACATGTTTTCAGGCACTGTTATTTTGCTTTGTTTCTAATCCTGCTCTGTGCTGCTACTGCTAGCAGTATCAGACGCCAGTCCAGCCTGGTTCTGCAATGATACAAAATGCAATTGTCCCCATTTCCACGCACTTGATTCAACCAAACTGATAATTTGGTCATGACATTTTTAATCATGACCATTTTTTTCTGCAATCCACGTTTGTATGGTGCAGATTTGAATTGACAATATTAATAGTGTAAAATGGTGTAAAGGAAAAAAGTAGTACTAGCTAGATAGTGATGAATAGAGTATGTAAGATTGGTAATTTTAATATAATTGGTAAACTTTTTTTCTTTTCTACTTTTCTTTTCAGGAACCGTTTCAGGCTAACATGGCCAGGATTAACGATATGGTTAGGCTTTTGTTTTGTTCTTGTGTGTGTCGTGTCTCGTGGTGTTGCTTCTATTTCCTCTTTATGAGTTCAAATGGAAGTATTGTTAAGTCTGGTGCTTCGCCCCTGACGACCTTTACTTTATTGCCTTCTTCCTTTTCAGAGAAGAGAATCTGCGACCTTGTCCAAAAAGGCAAACAACACCTTCAACATTGTCGGAACCACATACGCCATCAACGTTGCTAAAGACCAAGGTTTGACGACCATTTCCAAGAGTGCCACTGCAGCGGCGGCCAAACACCAGTATATGCATAAAATGGAGGACCCCTACACGGAGGCCAAGAAGTCCTACAACCGTGTCAGCAAAGTGGACAAGATATCACGCATCATTTTCCCAGTTCTGTTCTTCATCTTCAACTTAGGCTACTGGGCCACATACGTCAACAGAAAGCCCGCTATCATGGAGGCAAACAACCAAAACTGAATTTGACCGAATGCTAGGCCTGATCTGGTTTGGTTCACAGTGTAGACAGGTTGCAGAAGGCCAAATCCATTACATCTTTTTGTGTGTTTCTGAGTGTGTGTGTGTGTGTGTGTGTGTGTGTGTGTGTGTGTGTGTGTGTATGAGTGTGCGCGTGGGTTTGGTGTGTCTGTCTTTTCTTAAGAGTTTGATATTTTGCACGTCTGTATCGATGGAAGGCAAATTTGAACATACCATAGATTCACATCTAGTAGCGGACATCGCAGGGAGCACATCCTCACATCGGACTGTGTTTGTGTCGTTTTTTTTTTCTCCCCTCAACACTTAGCTCTGGCCCTGTTCCCTTTTGTGACTAACCAAATCGTTCCTTTGCTGTATCTTGATTGCTTGCTGTTTTGTAGGAGTAGTCAAATTGTAATTTCACTATGTCAAAACATAGTGAAAATACTCTGCTTGTAATAAGTTAGAGCAAGCATGCGTTGAAGTTTTCATTGTAGCTCATTACCACTGATAAGGTTTTGACAGAGCCATTAAGTTAAAAACATGCATGCACGCACGCACACATACGCACAGTGATGCATCAGAATTTGTTGGTCGTTTTACTGTGCTCTGTTAGCCGGGGCAGGCTGTATCGTTCCATAGGAACATCATTAATAATCGTCCGTGTCTGGCCTTCAGGTTGCACTGAATCTCAAGAGACCCAATGCAGTATCATCTGGAATTGCTTTCTCGCGTCCCATGGGGCTGCCTGTACATTTTCTAGTCCAGTGGCTCTTATTGTTTTAACTGGCTGACTGTGTTCAATGACAGAGAAGCTATGTGCCTTGGTGAATACACACATCATAGAGAAAAAGGCTTCGACACACTCACACTTGCATACACAGCACACATATGCACAAAAGGTCTGAGTGTATATTACATGTCAACATACACGGGTGTCCACAGGCTCTGTGCACTGTTGTATGTGGCTATGCCCCGCTCCCCCCCACCCACCCACGGCCCATGGGCTTGGGCACCGAGTGTAAAATTGCTCATTAGTGCGGAAGGGTAACAGACCTCTGCCTGTGAAAAGACGAAGCGAAGAGATTAGAAGGATCCAGCGTAGTCCAGAACAATTATCATGTGCATTTATGTTTTGGCTCCCGGTGTGGCGTCTCAATGAGCCGAGCAGTCACAACAGACTACCACCATTACCTCAGACTGAAGTCGAATTCTGGATAGCAGATTATTAAAACCCTTTCCACGGAAATGCGAATAACACTAGATGTTTTATGCATCAAATCATAGCAGACACTTTCTTTCGTTAAGTATACTGTGGGCAGGAAACCTGCTGCCTTGATCTCTGTTATTTCTCTGCATCATTCTCTGTAGCTGTGGCTCCATTATGATTTTGCCTGCATTTCTGCCTCATCACAAGAAAGAGTTCGATTCCAGTTGTACTTCTGCCCTTTTATACTTGATTGTGTAAAAGTATATTGGTGTTGATTCCCTTGTCTACAAACAGTATATGCTGTTCTGGTTTTGTGTTTTGTAGTAGACAACAAAGGCCAACGTGTCACAGTCACTCTGTATTTCTGAACACATTTTGGAGATATTCTATCACCACTGGAGACTATCACACTGCAAAATGCAATGAAATCAATGACAAGAAAAAGGTTACTTGTATCTCCAACAATAAAATGATAAACTAGATTTAATGTTTGTGATCACAACGAAGAACAAACCAGCCGAACTGATTCTTTTTCAACAAGATGGACATTTTATTCGTCTCCACATGTGGCAGCTGTCTCCAAATTGTGTTTTCCATTTGTTGAGTGACATTTGTATTTTTGTTTTGTGTTGGAATTTGGTATGCATCTATACAAATGTTATATAATTATAAGGCAATTTCTTTTGCTGGATGCATTCTCCTGAATTGAGGACTCTTTGACAGCCACTGCACCTTAGACCCAGCTGCAGTGGATCTCCTCAAACTGCATCCTCAGTGGTATAAGTTAGGAGAATGACTGAACCATGTGTTGACCTGTCTGGTGATGTGTTAATACCACAAACCATGTAACAATGTATCAGTCATTGGTTAGTGCATGACAATCTGTACATGTGTGTGACTGCAACCTCTGATAACAGCACCCGTCACACTGAAATAGGGCATAGTATCTATGTTTCTGCAGCTTCTCACTCTTCAACTCCAATTATTTGTATTGAGTATTGATGTAATGCTAATAATTTACAGATGTTCTGAAGGTGATTTAAACCCTCATCTGGTAGTGCATAGATTTTAGCTCACATTCCACACACACCCACACACAACTATGTTCTTCATCTATCTCTGTTAAAAACAAAAATACAAGATGGGTGAAAAGGGAAGTCAGTTTGCGTACGGAGATCCATCACCATTCAAACTGCAATTTCGGTCCCACCTGGGTAAACAGCTTCCGATCTGTTCAAACTAAGGTTTGATGTGAATGTGAAAGTTAGCGTTCTTTTTTGTTGTTCATTAGTATTACTGATGAATAACAGATTGGATACTTATTCATTTATATCATCATGATTAAATGTTGTAGTTGGTGGTATCAGTCTCATCCACTCTAAAAAGCATCCCACATGCATGAGGACCATAGAGACCTCACAGTAAATGTTGTTTATTTCATTCATCCACTGACTCTCTCCTGGAAAATAATATTCATATTCAACCTAGAATTGCACTTAGTAGAGCACATACCTCGGCCAAGGCCCAACAGCCTCCCTAAATTCAACCAAATTGCTAACACTCATAAATATCAGTTCCTTAAATGTGCCTGATTATTTATAATAACATCCATGAATTATTCCTTTGACAAATGGTGAAAAATGTGGATTAAACGCCTCTCGTAATGTTAGAGAAAGTGAAACAAATTAACGGATCTGGATAAAACTTGAATGGCTTCTTCCCTGACCACCACATCTTTCCACCAAGTTTTGTGGGAATCAGTATAGTTGTTTTTGTGTAAGCACGCTTACAATCCAACTAACACACAAAAGGACAGGGGTGAAAACATAACCTCCTTGGTGGAGGTAAAAAAAAACAATAGACAGACCGACATGATAAACTTATTAAACTCATTTTATATTGAAAATATGTGGTAAAATATTTATTATTTCAACACCTTCGTGGGAAAATAGAGACGAGTCATAACAGGCCTACACAGGGTCTGTTATATATGAAATACTACTGTGTCTCAAACTGATTCATGATACACATCTGCTGTGGGTGTTCAAAGCCGGCTTCCGACTGCTAATTCAGAATCTGATGACACACAGTGCTAATGTTTATGTATGATTCCTCTTGAGTAATGTGATCATTGTACGTTGGTTAAGTAGTTTTAAGCATCAGCCGCTGGGTATTTAAACTGGGACTCTGAAACAGCATACCTCAGAGATGGTAATAATACAAAAATTAACCCAGAGCACCCCGGCTCACCTCTAACCAGTTGACAAGATCAGTATGAAGTGGTTCCGAAGATGCATTCCCAAAGGAGTTTCATCTGTGTTCAAACTGTTCAGTAGTGAGAATGTAGCAGACGTGATCAATTCAATTTTTACAGCACGCATTTGTAAAATAAGGGATTTTCAAATGTCAAATTAGTCGTACTAATAAGGAAACTATTCCCCCATAAAAGTTATTGGAACTATATAAAAAAGTGTTTCTTCAGTATCTCGCTTTCTGAAATGGTTTACAAGGAGATTCATTTAGATGTTGGTGTTTTCTCCATTTTTTATGTGACACTTGAATGTTTATTATGTATTTGTTCATTCCTCACTATGTTCATATTTATTTCTGTATGTCTGGTTATCTTTTTCATGATAGCTATAAGAGGTTTTAAACAAATTTCCCTGAGAACAATATGCAAAATGATTTACAGAGAAGAAAGAAAAATAATGTTGAGACACACAACCACACAACCTCTGCAGCTGAACTACAGAACTGACTGAGTGGCCATGGAAAAGAGGGAAAAAAATTGCAAAATTAAAAGATGGATTATATTTGAAAAAGAAATTTAAACTAGACAGTATTTTTATTTGTATGCATGCATACTGAACTTTTTTAATGTTCTGACATCTTCATTCCTGAGGATTTGGATGAACAGAACTCTACTGTATTGTTGCCATTCTGTTTGGTTGTGATTGTATTATTCATGTGATAAGTATTTTCCACACAGGGCCAGAGTGAACTTCAGCAGAAACATGTCATCCTATAAGATATATATTAAGAGTATATTACTATATGAATACATTTATGCTATTCAGTAAAGTATTAAATATTATATGTTTTATACAACATAACCGCTACAGAATTGATGCAAATCTCTCAATAGTAGAAAGCCGTAGACAAATAGATTAAGGAAACAAATTATTAAACTAAGTGGCAACAAACTGAAAAGTGTTACCAGGTTGTGAATTTGTAGATATTGTGAAATCAATTCAGATCGTTTTTTGTGAATATTGATATGTCACGTCATTTATTTTTACATCTGATAAGTACTGCTGTCTTACTTTGAGCTCTGTGACACTACGTGTTATGGTGGTTATAAGACGTACACTAGAGATAATATTCATAAAGCTACTTACAAGATCAGTACCCTGTGTGCACTTTTCAAACCTAACTGTGAATTAGCAGCTGTCTGCAAACAGAGTTGTACACGCCGTGTTTCGCTCTATTGCAATTTCACTGCATGTCCCGACGAATTGAGATCCAAAAGACCTTCTACACAAAGGCAGCTCTGTGAGATGAGTGGACTGTCTTTGGTGGGAGGTCGTTCTCTATATGTTCAGTGACTGGACTCTGTATGTTGCCCTGTCTCGTTCATGTGCTTACTGTATGAGATGTAGCAAATGGAAATGGGGATTAAAAAGGACGTTGCATTTTATCTCTGAGAGATAAAGATCCTTCTTGGTCACGATCCAGCCACAAAGGTGTAAGGATTCATGAGATGTTCCTTTAGAGGCTCATTTGAAAAGTGGTTTGTCTGTTTCTTTGTGTCACTGACTTTGATTACATCAACACAAATATTCCAATAATAACCCGATTAATATGAATAAGAAGCTGCCATGTATGCGGCCTTTTCGGCTGCTCTCTAATCACCTACACGCAGAACCGATTTCCACACTAAACCAATGATCTCACATCCCTGTTCCTGGAAAAAAGGGGTGTCGCTTCTTCTGCAACAACAAAGTTAAAACACAGCGTTGGATTTCAGAAATTGTGTTTCCCTGTGACAGCGCCTGATTGAGACACACATAACGAAAAAGCATTTGTTTTTGCAGAGCCTAACATGTACACATATTATAAAGCTGCTGAGGTAAAGCAATTCACATTCACAAAACTTTACTGTCTCAACACGAGATTGAATTGAAATAGACAAAAATGGATCAAATAATGATAAATGTCTGTTGAGAGCAATGAACAAAGCAGAGGGCTTTTCAATTTGGACATTACTGAGTATTTGTATTTAACTTTGCAGTGGTCTAAAGACGTTGAAGGTTAGTGTAGCTGCCTGGCTCTGGTCCAATGCTGACTGCCCTGTAGCTGCATTCCGCTGCCCAGGAAGGCTAATGTTTCAGGCAAAAACACTTAATTTCTCTCAGCATGAAAATGAGCTTTGTAAAGCCCCCTACATGCACATATTAGGTTGTTTGCTTGCGTGTGCTTCCTATGATAAATTAAACAATACAATGCGCATTTAGAGGCTAATCCTCACACCAATTTGTAGGACCATGTAATGTTTTGTGTTGGTGAGCTGCACCACAGTTGTGTTTATTATCGAGTCACAAAAATAATGAAGATAAAATTAGTTGAGGTGACGGCATTCTTGTTCCAGGGCAATCGCTCTATTTAATGTAAATAGAGCGATTGCCCTAGTACAAAAATTAGCATAGAATGTAAAATTCTATGCTAAGTCACACACAAATAATCATGCAGGTAGAAAATGGTAATTCACAGTTCATAACATGAACGGCAAAAACAGACGCATTTTTAGAATGGCACTCAGTCGAGTGCATAACTCTACCAAGGCCCAGAGGGCCCTTATGAAATGACATTTGAATTTACTAGATCCAGATGTTTATTTGGATCTGCACCAATGTACACACACACACACTCAAGATCCATCAATCATTCTTTGAGAAATGAATGAAAATGTTGAAAATCGTTTAAGAAAGTGATCTAAAAAATATGCAAACAAACCTGGACGAAACAAATGGTACATGGTCTGTATTTCTAGAGAGTTAATGAACACTCAGGGCACTTCACACTACGTTTTGACCATTCACCCATTAACACACACACATTCATAGAGTGCATCTGTCTGCAGCCCTTTCTCTATCACACGCCGACACGCTGCCCGCACAGCCGTCAGGGGCAATTTGGGGTTCAGTATCTTGCCCGAGGACACTTTGGATGAGGACACTTTGGACAAGGACACTTGGACGAGGACACTTTGGACAAGGACACTTTGGACGAGGACCCTTTGAAGAATCTTCAGGACAGCGGCGGCCCACTCTACTCCTGAGCCTCATCTGAGATACAATCTCTGACAATTACATGAATGTGTGTTTTGACATAGAAAGCAATCTGACGTCACAGAAGAGATGTTTTCATGTGAACAAAAGGCCCATTTAAGTTTCATACAAGTCAACTATGCATTAAACAAGTGTAGCTTTGAACAAATAGTACAAACTGAGAACTCATGGACCCAGTGAAAACATGCAAATAGTCCTAATGTGCTTCTTTCTGTGAGATAGAGTCAGTATTGTGATGAAGGTAGTTAAGGGGTTGGCCATTTGAGAGACGTGAAAACAACACGCACCAAAGAAAGAAGTCAAGGTCTAATCTCCACTGACTTATGAGGGTGGTGCAGAGCAATCCTCTCAGACATAACAGATGTTTCCCCTTCTGCCCACCACTCTTTACTGATGTTTATTTGTGGGGTTACTGACAAAGTGTCTCCGTCCTTTTGCCTTGCTGTTCCTTGCAGTGAATAAAGAGAAACACTTTCCCTGTGTCGGTTGACTTTAGTAAATGCACTCCTGATTTAAGTTAATGAAAAAACATCAGAGAGGAGACTGAGGCTGGAGTAATAGTCTGGTTCACCAAAGGCTATTTGGGAGAGTCTTCGATCTCACCGACACACGGTGCTGCACAGGGGACAACACCTTCACACCGGGGCCAGCTGGCGGAGGCACTTGTGATGTGGCTCAAAGTTGCAGAAACTTTTTCAGAAAACCAACTCACATGAAACCGAATTATTTGAACGCTGAATGCACCTAATTACATTTTTGTGTAAGCCCTGGCCTCGTTAGGCTCCGACCAAATTCAGCACGGCACAAACTGAGACAGTAATGAACCCCGCCACAGCAGAATCCCATTAGACGACCCAATGCCAAATGATCTAGAATCCATTAAGAGGGAGATGACACCAGCTGCCGTGTGTCCACTGCCTAACAAAACGTGTCCAAACGGTGCAGGGACTAAACCCAGCCTTCAAGTGGGTATGCATCAATAAACATGTCAGCCACTGTATAAAACACACTGTAAACCAAAGCACATAAAACTGAGGCGAATAATCTCTGCTCGTGTTATAATGTGCTAATTAATGAGTTTTATGTTGCCAGTAAGTGTATCAGAGTGGAGCAGTAACAGACACTACACTGTATAACACTTAATAACCATGTAAAGGCAGCTGTCACTTTAACTGTGTTAACGTCAATGGGGAGAATGTGAATGTGACAGCCGGGCATTTCCCATGAAGCCAATCTCGCAGGAAACTACTTGGGGATGAATTCGGTAACAGACGACATGACAACAGACGTACACAAAATTTGAAAGAACATGGGGACCTGCTTTGGCACAGTGCAATATATCTTTCCGTCCACAGCAATTCTGACCGACCTGGCTTCATCAGTGGGTGTAGTACAGTATATTACTCTGTTCACTTGTTCATGTTACTTGGCCTTATCTCCGATAACTCTGTTGCGAGAACATTTCCAAAAGTCAATATAGCAATTGAGAAATCCGTCTGGCAGCTTTTTAGTTTTTGTTTTTGTTTGCTTGTTGTTAGGTTTTGTTCATGTCAAATTTCTTTATATTATATGTCCTGTCAACACTTTGTTGTTTAGCTGAACATGGCAACAGACACATGCAGGAATCCAACAGACTTAGCGAACCAAAAGCTAAATCCTCCAAAACAGCCACAAAAAAAAAAAAAAACGGCTCACAACATCTTGGATTTGTACTGCATGGTTTGGCAACAAGCTGCAGCACTTAGCTTCAGGTTCTATTATTCGCCGACTCACAGCCTGAGATCTTCTGATAAAGCCCTGTTGGATATCTGTCAGCCAAGACGCATGACCAAAGGTGACGTGGCGTTGCTGTCAGGGCCTGAGAAACTTGAAACGTCATTAATCTTTAATGTTTTTAGCTATTTGTTTATGTATATTTATATAAATTAATATATATAATTATGTACATTTTTCTGTTCCCATTACTTACATACATATCAAAAAAGGCAAAGCTCGAAAAACCTCTTGCACAATTTAAAACAATGTGATTACAGCACACATGTCAAATGACCATATTAGAGCACGCAGATGGTAAGAAAGTGAGCACATGTGGCACGAGGAGCAAGTAACCAGCAACAATATTTACACAAACTGAACACAGCACGTTTGATGAATATCAAATCCTTCTCTCACCTGGCTGGTTGACATGGAGCTGTAGAGTCACGATTATCAATAGCGGACATGAGCCTCCTGGGGTGAGGCCCAACATGTGACCGAGCTGAACCGCCATGAAGTTCTCCCAACAGCGGCCGTCCCGAAGATACAGTCCATGGCAGGTGAGTTCACTGCTTATAGCTTAAGCTAAGTAAAGTCCAACATTTCTAATATGAATCAAAAAGATGGCACTGCAGTTACAGGCCGTTAAACCAATGGCCATGTTCACTTGTTGCAGCAGGAAAATCAACAGGTGAGTTTGACCCTGTGGCATTTAGTTGCGTTGGTTCCTGAGCGGGTTGCCAGGTTTGCTTGACAAAACCATCCAATGGCCAATCAAAGAAAAGCCATTACCAGAACTCATAATATGACACCGCCAAGTCCCGAAGCATCAATATCGCTGCCAAATATGTTGTACAAAGACAGCATAAAAAGCATTTATGTTTATTGGGCCAAGATTAAAAGCAGTTAATCCTCAACTTAGGTCCTTTAATCGTCTTGCTTAATTAGACACTATATATTATATATAAAATATAGCTCTGTGAACGTGGTGTGTGACGGCTGCTGCACCTTATAGGTGATGTTTTCAGTTTTATTCACCATTAAAACAACAGACAATTACATTGCTTAAGCCCACTTTATTGAGTGAGCAGAAAAAAATATGCTAAAGACTTTCCTGTCAATAGTCAGTAGTCAGTAGTCAGAATGTTAAGTTTCGTTTATTTGACTTATCTTTAAGCTCTAGAGCAGTTTTTTCATTTTAGTAAATGTCTCACGTTTATTTTTTACCCATCATGTATTTTGTAAATAATTTGTGTGAATGAAACGTTCATTTTTCCACTAATCCCTGCTCTCTTAGTAATGATTACCCTGGTCCTTCACATGGTGTTAGTTTTTGCTCTATCGTCCCCATTTCCTCCTCGACCCTGCTTGGACCACATGGATTTACTGTTTATAATCACATGCATTTACTGTAGTTAATGCAACACCTTATTTCAACTGAAAAACACCTGATTGTGTTATGTTTTAGCGCCATGCCTATAATTGAAACATGTGTAAGTTCAAAATGTATTTACTCTTAGCGCTTTTATTCATCTCATTTCAACTGATGCACCCCATCATGTTGATTCACAACCTTTTTATGATAGAGGCTACTCACAATGTAAGCACTTGACATCAAAATCTGTCAGTGGTTGTGAATGAACACAAATGAAATATCAATGTGAATGAGATAATTAATTGCAATTACTGGTAAGACATGACACCCAGTTACATTTCTGAATGCAGAACGTTGTGATATTGCTATTTTTACAAAATAATTTAAATTTGTCTATCACAAATATTCGATTTATATGTATAGACAAATCTTAAATAACGTTCCAAACTTTCTGTCAACGTTAAACTTATACACTCAAGATATTCCCAAAAATAACAGGTACCCTATTACCATGGTTTTATCTCCAGGGATGTAAAATACATTCAAACTAAATCAACTGTGCAATAAAAGCATGTGTGTACTGGAAGTCATTACTGTCAATATGCTACAGGATTTAAATAAGCACTCTTTACATTTAAATTTGAGTGACACTGACCAAAATCTTCCACTGTGGCAGACTTTCTTCCGCTTACTGTTGACATGTGAACTGAAAACATTTTAAAACAACTTGTTTATGAAAGTAGTAGGTGACTCTGTCCATGAGAATCTTTATGGATAATGAGCTTAGACCAGCAACTCTCAAACAAACAATAACAAAGAGTGTCCATGAAGCAGATTAGATGCAAGGTGTGGCTGATAACAGAGACTATAGATATCACTTGGACTGACATTTCAAGTTTCAGTCATGTTGCAACATCTTCAATGTCCTGAAAGTCTCCTGTTCATCCCCACTGATGTCTCTGACAACCACATGTAGGGCAGTATTATTATATTTAATCGGGCACCATGTAGTGATCGAGTGCACGGCCTTGACATATTCAAGTCTTGGCTTCTCCTCAGTCAAGTCTGATTGTTCGCGACAGCCTCGTTTCTTGCTGCCCCACTTTGCTTCAACCATTCAGGTGATTTTTTTTTATACTAATTGTTCTACCAGAGTACAAATGTAATCCATTTGCACATGAATCCCTTCAATAATTCAGTCTTCAATGGTGAGTCCAGCCACGACTGGAAGGATAATGCCCAGCTTGATTTGACATTATTCACTCAGCCACTTGTCATTTGGACAAGTGAAATAACCTTTTCCTCGTCTAAGAGCACATTTATCCCCAGAGGAGAAACGTGTCTGTATCTGCGTCACACTCTCTTCGCACTGAGAGATCCTATAGAAAAAATGAAGCACACATCAGAATTACTTTTAATTTAGACCCATCGCAATAAAGTAATTATCCAAGACTTGTTGACCTCCTTTCCTCAGTTCCATACTGTAACAACAATGATGCACCGTCCGTAAATTACAGAATAATTATAGTGTGCGTCATTCTCTAAACTCCTGTGTTAGTCATTGTGTCCTTTTTAATAGACCTCAAATCCAAGTGCTCTCAGAATATGCTCTCATGCACAACGTGGTGTGAGCCCGGACTATCTATCATTTGTTCTCTTTGTTTCCTCTTCCCTCCAGGGCTCCTCTGCTTTGATGACACCTCGTAATATTAGCACTCGCGTTGTTTACTGAACCTCAGCTCAGCGTCGCAGTGTTTCACTGGAGGAGACGCCACTCGTCCCCAGAGCTCGCAGCTTTTCAGCAATTCGTTCAGGTACCTGACCCTTTCCGGCAGACAATGTGCCTGAAGGGCTCGTTCGGAGCAGGGTTTTGTTGCTTTGTTGTGAATTATATTGCTTATATTGTGAAGAAGAAAAAAACACTTGAGCTGCGTCCATTGATGTCTGCTCCCAGCTGCTCCAGATGTGATGGATGATTTGTATTAACTGGAAAGTAGGAAGTGTTCATTTGAAAACTACAGGAGTGGAATTATGTCACTTCATTTATTGGTCCATTGTTATTATGTAACCAGTTATATTTAAAAGTGAAAGACTTATGATGTGATGACACCAGCCATGACATCGTCAATTCTGCAGTGTTGACAGGAATCCCTGCTGGTCTGTAGTTATACCTCCACCAAGGAGGTGATGTTTTCATTGGCATGATTATGCAAAACTTATTGAACTGATATTATTGACACTGAGAAACCTGGATTGATCTGTCCAAAAATCCAAGAGTATTGTCCTTACCCTGTCTAGTGCCCCTGAGCAAGGCACCTTAAAAATAAGAGACAATGATTAATATAATACAGCATCATTTGAAATAAGTGGCAAAAGAAAATGGTATAAGAAACATTACATTTGGTAAAAGTAAGTTTTGAGTCTGAATTCAACTAGGTAAACTATTCAGTAGAGATCTGTGCACTCTCTGGGTCCCCCTCTAGTTTTAACTAATGTGGATGGGAACGCTTGAAGCAGGGATTCAGTGATCCATGACTCTCACAACTTGGGCCGGGGGCGTATTAACAATCCTCCTTCTTCTGACAAACGTCTTCAGACCAGACCGATTTTCGACCTCAGCCTTCATTTTGATCTACAAAACCATGACCACTTGTGACTGTATCTTCGACGGTTGGGACGCTGTCATAGTGTCAGTCAATCTTTCGACAGACAGACATAGATAAACCCCGTCTTGTATAGGTCCTGCTACAGGAGCAGGGATTTTTGTTTCATGTCCTTTCCATATCTGGTTTCATTGTAAACTGTCAATAACCAAATAATCCCTAGGTTTATAAAAGATCTCAGTTTTTTGACGACGCTCCTCTCTCAGACGACAGCGTTTGATGGTTTTGTCATTTTATCTGCAGGGGAAGAGATCGCCTTGTAATCTGTGTTGATTTCTCAAGCATACAAGAGCGGAGCGACTGGTCCACACATTACAATGAGGCCATTAATCTGCCCTTCAGGCCTGACGCAGCATTGTGCTGCCGCTGGGCCGAGCGAGGGCCCTGTGGCTTCGGTTTGGAAATAAATATGTTATGACCTGAAGGAAACTTTACTTGGAGAAAAGTTAACTTGCACATTCTTTTACCTTCAGGGCACGGGGAGATGCCGGATAGACACAGATCTGTGCTTGAACAAGACAAACGTTACACAGACATCGATTTAACAGCGTTCCATTTTTTGTAATCTCACAGCTACAGAGGGCTGCTTCAAATAAGTAAATTCTCCGTTCGTGAAATGGCTAAAATACACAATAAGACTGGGAGAAAAGGGGTTCTACTGAAGCCTCTGCAGTCGCTTCAGCAGATCCATCAGTATGGAATAATATGGAACTGATTAGGCATCTTCCTCGACTCAGCCTGACTGTATCTCCGGGAGTCTAATTTTAAACTCTACCCATGATCCTCGGCTTGGGCTTTGCATCGATTAGCACGGTGGAATTGACTGTGTTGGCATGTTTCGTTGTAGCACACTCGACAGTCGTGGTACATTAGATTAGCCGTGGAGTGGAAAGCTCGGATGCCCCGCAGTCCGAATGGGGTATGTCCTCACGGAGCGAACGACTCAACAGCTGTACTTGTCCATGGGAAGATAACATGGCAGGAGCAGCAGAAACAGAGAGGCGGAGGAGAGGTTTTCATAAAGGCGACGAGAGAAAATGAAATACAGCATATTGTAGGTAATAAGAAAATGCACTGCTCCTGAATGTTAATATTCCCTGCTACTTGTGTGTCTTCTTGGAACGGCTGGAGGATTCGATTGCGACGAGATGAATTACATTAACATATAACTCATAAATACAGCTTTCTTCCTTTTCCCGCACGCTGGAGACTTATTGTTCTTTGCTGGTCACTGCTTGGATTGTTGCTTCCCCCAGCTCCGACTGAGACACAGATTAGAGAGTGGTTCAGCGAGCTGTGCACAAATCTCACCCCTGATGGTGCCAACCTCTTCACTTTGGGTTTGCGTCGTCTGTGCGCCTAAAGTCAGTCCACGTCACATCTCCTGAGATGATACTCCTGACATCCTCACCCAGTCAGCTCCCTTCCTCCAAGCCCCCCTCACCCGACCTCCCCCAGGAGACGCATGGCTGAGCAGGCTTATTCTCCTCTTGGGGTGTTCCCCATGCATGACTGATGTTTAGATTAATATTCTTGACTGATTCCTGTTTCCGTTGTGAGTAGAGGAGCACGGCCTATCAGAGCACAGCCGCCCCCTCAGGAGTCCATTGATTTTCACACTACTGACAAACCTGGAACTCCTGGACCCACAAAACACTTGTTGTCCATTTGCACGCCGTCTCCTCGGGCCCAGCTGTCCACATCTGCCTTCATGGTGTCACTCTTTCTGTCTTTCACCTGCATGCTGAGTTTCCTTTACAAAGTGAAGACGCTGCCTGAGATCTATGTCAAACAGATACTCTTAGGGATTGATAAGAAAACTGATCTCCCTGCTGCCATCCCACATTAAAAGGATTGTCATGATATTTAACACATAAAGTATATTACTAAACAGGCCAGAATCACAGAAAAGGGCTGTAATAAGAACCTTAATTAGAGGAAACAAAATGAAGATTAATAAAAGAGGTATCTTCTTTTAAATGTCAGACAAAAGCTTATTTTTTTCACAATGAATATTTCTAAATTTTCTTTTCTTCTGTTTTTGGTCTTACTATTTTATTTATTTATTTTCATTATTATTCCTTCTGTATTTTAACCACTGGGTTAATGTTGTGAAGCACTTTGTACTTTGTGTTTTAAAGTGCTCTATAAATAAAGTTATCATCAAGAAAGCTATTATATGTGGTTTGGCAGCTGCACAATTTGATTTGGGCTCCAAAATCTCTTTTGCATTTGCAATGTGAGAATGTATAAAATACTGTCTGCAGCCTTTCATGTGACTGCACATCAAACAGCTAAGGAGCTATAGTTCCTTAAACAATGGCTCTAAGAAGGTTAGGATTTGCAGTGAAGCAGTGCTTGTTTAAATATGCCTCATAAAGTCTCATTTGGAATGAATGCTCAAATCCAAACAGTGAGGGGAAAATGGTAACATCGCCCCCTGGTGTTACTTAAAACCTTATGACATATGGTCAAATCTGTGCTGCAGTGTGATTCACATCCAAAATGAAAAATTCCTCTTATGAAGTTAGTGATGTGATCTATATGCGTTAGGTTTTATCTCTGGCATAATTTTACAGTGTGCAGAGCAGCAAACCACATGACAAACAGCAATGGCAGGTGTGATATGGGATTTCATGCTTCGCTCACTGTCTGTCTCTGTTTGTGTCGGACATGATCCATTTTATATTTGAACAAGTGGTTGATTAGCCTATGACAATACTTGGCTCATGATTTTTGCAGCATTTAGAGATAAAAAGGCAAATCAGCTTTGAATTTGAATGTTTCAGGTCAACTCAGAGCTTTAATAGAGTTCTGTGTGAGTTCTACTTTTTTTTAGGGGCAATGTATCTTTTTTGTGGACATAAAAAAACAATATAAATATTTTCACAGCATCAGAGGAACACAGTTATTGTAAGATACATTTTTATTAGGGGGATGCTTGGAGGATTCTGTGATCAATATTGCAGAATAAATCAAATAAAACCCAAAGGCAAAGAAATAACCAATATCATTTGCATTATATAGTAAGATCAAGCAAATTCCAAGTGTTTCCATCATACAAGTACTGTAACATTTCATTTTGCAGAGACTAAATCATCAACATTATTTATTCCTCACAGGTGAAAATGGTTTAAAAATTACAGCTTTTTCCCAGAGAGAACTCTTGAGCAGAAATATTGCATTCACATTTCTCCATAGACCGCCATCTTCTGCTCTCAGTTTCTCCTGACAAACAAGGCTTGAATTTATACAAGCAAACTTTAAGTTCATTAAAGAGCTTGAGAAATATTTAACATCTATAAGTGAGGCTGTGCTGTAGTTTTCTCTCCACATCCAGCTGTTCCTGCTCAATCTTCCACTAATTGGCCTCTTTCCACCAGACCTTAAGGGTCTTGATTTTACTGAGCTGCTCCAATCTTTTTTTCCTGGAGGAATTCAGCAGCTCAAGCAAGGAGGCCAACTCATTTTTTTTCAAACTAAGGATCACATGCTGCGAGGCCATTTAACCTTGTTTCTGCTCCTCTCCATGTGCAATGGGGGGGGGGCCCGGGCTTTGTAGCCGACACTGGCTCCAGAACCGGTTTTCCCTTATGAGAGTTCGAAACCTTTTTGGAGAAGTCCAGGTTGATTCTCTTTCATATTCTTTTCAAGACGAAAATATGAACCAAAGATAACAAGACTTTGGAGTTGTACAGCTCTCACATGATGAAACTTGTTTTAATTAGAAACTAGAGGTACAAAAACCTTGAAAGACAAGACTCTTTATCAGTGGTTCTCAGTTGGGGGTCTGTGGTACACTGCCTGGGGTGCATGAAAAGTTTCCAGATTTATCCAATAAAATGATAATGATAGGTGATTATTCTGTGTTGACATGGTAAAGATATTTCTAATACATGTCAAATATGTTCCTAAGATAATTATCTTGTGTTGTTCTCTTCCATTACCAAGTAGAGCTCAAATGAGGGGAGTCTCCACAATAGATTCTGTTGAAGTTGATCCTTCACTTAAGAACAAATTGAGAACATCAACTGTGTATAAAGCTAAAAGGATTTCTATCTACATAGGAATGAAATGAAATAACAGGTTTGTGTTGAAATCATCAGGATAGTTGGATCACTGTGAGTACGACCTGTCATTTTTGTACCTTTGTACTCATCTTCCCTCTACCTGGAGATTCAAGGACCACCGAAAAAAACACATTTCCCTCACTTTACCTTTTCGTTGGACCCTAACTCCCCTCTCCATCAACCACACACACACACACACACACTAATCAAACTGTTAACTTAATGAAATATCATAACAAACTCCCCACACACACATAATCTCAATTAATCTGAATTCGGACTATACTCACCATGAACTCTTAATAAACACTTCTTTCATATGTTTATCAATAGAAGGTTCATTTATTATTTGGAAATTAATTTGTTTGCTATTGATTACTGGATATTTTGGTGAATATGAGTTCATTGTCTGTTTATGAATCACACCTTTGATTTGATTGTTAATTTGAATAATTCAATGAAATATTAAATTGAATAACAGAATTTATTGTTTGATTTCTTTTTCTTTGATGCCTTTTGTAGTCAAGTAAATAAGCTATCCGATTTTTGACAGTTGAAGGAGCCCTGTCTGGCGCCCAACTATTTTATCTTTTACATTTTTGATAACCAATGCTACAACACCACCAGTACAACCCAACCTGAAAGCCATCTTCTCCCTTACTGTGCATAGTAAAGCACTTTTGGCCACAATTACAACATTTTGCCACAGAGTCATTTGCACTCAGATTGCTGGATCTGCTTTCAAACGGGTGCTACCCACACCTCTACGCTAATGGAATCATGTCAGCATGTGGTTATCTAAAAAACTGAGCATTGGCCGACCAAAGTGGGCGCTGTGGGAAACGCATTAGATGCATCCACTTCTCCTCTTTTGTCCTCCCTCGAGAGCCCATGTCAGTCCATTCCCTGCGCCCTTGTTTAATCCACTCCATCTCCCCCTCGCATGTTTGTAAAAACAAATTTGGCATACTGAAGTGCTTCCCAAACCAATCGGTGAAGAGAGCTTACGTCAATACCCCCTGCTATCGTTGAAACATGGTGCCATTTGAGCGTGGAGGAAACAGGCTGACAAATGAGTTCTCTGTGGACGCTGGTGTTGGCAAGTTAGTATTCTGTATTTCACTTCAGTCGGACTTTTCTCCCTTTTCCTTACACACAATGGAGTGATTTCTAAGGGAACATTTGGGTCCCATCTGCTTCCAAATCTTACAGCCTTCCTATTGCTGTGACATTGTGAATTTGTGTCCATAGTTTGGAAGACGCGTATGATGCATTAACCTCCAGTTACTTGTTGTGTTTCATATTTTCAAGAATAGTTCAAAAAGACGCGTAGGGGTGAACATTGTTATGACTGTTTTCTTGCCACAGGAATAAAGACGTTCAACAATTCATACTTCTTTTATTGGCTAATCAAAAAGTGTAAAGCAAAAATA
Source organism: Platichthys flesus (assembly GCF_949316205.1). NCBI lineage: Eukaryota > Metazoa > Chordata > Actinopteri > Pleuronectiformes > Pleuronectidae > Platichthys > Platichthys flesus. The sequence continues at coordinate 13,820,708 of NC_084959.1, read as the reverse complement.
CACAACTACCACAAGCAATCTCAACAGTTGTCTATTGCTTTCATATTTACCTTTGCATTACAATAAAACTGTCAATGTTTATATTGATGGTGCACTATGGAAATCAAGGGTTCTCTCATTTAGGACTATTGACTTGCATAGAAAATACTGAGTGTTTACAGCCAATGTTTTATGGCTTTACTTGTTTTATGGTTATACCAGTCATGCCATCAACATATTTTATTTACCATGATTTAAGGGGAACAGCTCAAAGACTTTACGTTCCCTTTAAGTCTCAATTCCATGAACCCCTTAAAACTTTGATGTGCACATAACAACATTGCAGTGTGCCCTTGGGCCAACGCACACTATTGTCAGTAAGAGATCAATAACAGGTTTAAAGCATTTTATGTACATTCAGTTGTAGTTGCCACAATAAAACCTGTTTGTTTTCTATGAGAGTTTACAGTTGATTCCTGTGTGGGGATATGATGGTTTTACAGAGTCTACACTAGGTCTTGAATTCATAGCAACAATATTGAATAATACATATTTCCCTTACGTGCAACTTGCCTACATCGGTGATTCATAAACTTTATTAACCAATGTGGGAGGGTGGGTGAACACGGGATGAAAATCATTGTACAGAACTCCTCCCAAGAGAGCTTGGTTCCAAGAATCCCATCTGTGAATCATTTTCATGTGGCGCATTGAACCGAGTGACTGACTTTACTTTATATATCTCACCCTGTGGAGAAGGAAACCTATTATCCCAACTATTAAGGTGTAGTGTTTAAATGACTCCAACGTGGGGTGAAATTAAAGTGATACACATGCGTCTCTGAAGACGCGGAAGCAATGGCTGTGTAGAACACATCCACAATGTCTATTTCTTCAATACAACGGGGCTTTACCGGTTTTCAGTGAACGTACCATTTTCAATCGTCACTTGTTGAGAGAAGAGTCCTCTGTGGCGTATTCAAGAGGTGGGGGAATTGCCCGGAGATTTGACTTGCAGGCCGTGTATAACTTGTGTTGGGTTAAATATTCCCGAAAGTTTTACCCAAATGTGCATTTTATTCGTAAAGACTTTAATAGAATATCACTTGCGTAATGTATTCGTGTTTGTAAACACAAACGTTTTATATTGTATATTTAGCAGCAATATCTAGTTTTTAATCGGAGCAAAACCGTAATTCATTCACATTCATGTGTTTACTTCTAGTAGTTATTGTTACCATTCCGGGTTTAAAAAGTTAAAATGGGTTTTGGGTAAATATTTAAAGAATAAACTGACTTTTCCAGAGCCTCGGGGCAGGTTTTTTCAAACAATCTTCCCCCTTAAAGTGTGCTGAGCCTGCCAGGCCAAACTCAGGGTAACAGTTACCATAACTTCAGTCCACGAAAGACTTGGTAAGCTAGGCTAGGCTAAGCTAGCTTCCTCTCCGGTGTCGGCACCGGCGCTAACCCCCCCGCAAGCCCCGTGTTAACCTGATACGAGTGAGGACACGCAGCCGCTGTGGAACCGTGCTTCACAACATGCCGGTGCTTGTGTGCGTGTCTAGAGAGGCTAGCCGGCAGCAGCTACGAGGGAGTCTTGACTACAGCTGCTGCTAGCTGAAGTTCCACTGCTCGTCTGTGGATGAGGTGCTGTTAGCTAGCTACACACACACAGACACACACACAGACTCACAGGTCGCGGCGGTGGATACATGTCTACCTCCGAGCCACGACACGAGATACGAAAGAAGGTAAATCTCGCAGTTCATGTTTCGCCAAGAAGTCAGTGTGACGTCGTTCATCCCATCTTGTTCGTATCTTTTCCAACAAGAGAAGAGGAATATGTCCAGGTATAACATTTACAGCCTGCTGGACTGGGTCTATGGCGGCGTGGACCCGAAGTTCGAGGGCAACGGGGGGCCCGAGTGCGCCGCCTTCCTCGCTCCCCAGCAGCGGGTCAGCGAGAGCCTGGTGATGGTCCTCATCTCCCTGCTGGAGATCGGCGTGGCGCTGAGGAAGATCAACCTGACCAGGGAGCTCCGGGCGGTGGGGAAGGAGTGCACCCGGGCGAAGGAGGACAGTCTTGGGAAGAACCTGTTGCTGGTCGCCCTCTGCATGACTTTTGGGGTGGAGGTCGGGTTCAAATTCGCCACCAAGACTGTGATCTATCTGCTGAACCCATGCCACGTCGTGACCATGGTCCAGGTGAGGATCCCACTGCAGGGCTTGTGTGTTTGAGTTGTTACCATGAGATTTATACATATTCCATGTACTCCAACTTTCCCAAACACACTGACGGAGTTGACTGATGTTCATGATCTACAATACGATGTCCCACATGATGTCGATCACTGTTTTAGTCAGTGTGATCTCGACCGGTGTTACCTGAAGGGCTCTCTCTTTCCTTGAGTTGCACAGCAACAGGTTTTCACATGAGCCCCAAACAAAAGAACACTGCATTCAAAAAGTTTGCAAAGGTTTTTTTTTAATGTCCTCATCACCTACTCAGACAAGGGTCCACATTAAAACCTGGCTTTAATAACAGTGTGATGATTTTAATTTTTTTTTATGACTGGAAGAGGAAGTGTTAAAGCCACAGAGGAGCAGTTGAGTTTACAACTGCACAGAACGTAATGATTCACCTGTAGAAAATGCAAATGGGTGTTAAAAGTTTTGTTGTTGTGACTTTAGTTTGGTCTCGCCCCAGGCGGCACCATATTTCTCATTGTCCCATGTGCATTGCTGCTGTAAGAAGGTAACATGCCTGTGGGTTTGAAACCCTCTCTTTGTCTCGTCCTTCACGGTGCATGGTTGAACATGTCACGGTTACATGTCACTGCCGACTGCGCTTTAATAAGTCGTATTGTACTCATGAAATATGGGGAACACGTAATATTGGTGTTATTATTTCATTCTACGCCGACGTGGTGTGATAACCAGCGGACATTCCTGAATTACTGGCTGTGATGAAGTATTTGACTGATGGCAGAAAAATGTCCCCAATATATGTTTACCAAGGTTTAGATAATCCGCCGCAGGTAATTCCTTGTGAATGTGATCAGATCAGTATGAGTTGTGGTACAGTATTTCTCTCTCTTTCTCCATCTCTCTTCTGAAAGTGGTTATCAGGACGGTGTTGTTTCCATCGACAGGGTGGCACAGCAGGGATTCTTTCCAGGTCTTTACTCATCACAGGGAACCAGGCCAGGCACTTGCTGGAGCTTGTCTGTGTGAGATGTCACATAAAGAGGTGGAGCAGAAAGTGTGTAATCCATTCTAGATCTGTTGAAAGTGATGTGCACTGTGTACGCTTGGTGGCGCACCTCAAGGATCCCTTCCACGGGTGGACCGGATTAAGGATTAATACACGTTTTGAATAGTTGACAGCTCAATAGAGGTGTTGTTGAGGAGGATGTGTCCGTTTGTTTGTTTTAAATCAGTTTCTTTTTCGACTCATTGTAAGTTCGGACTCCACTCACCAAGTCATCCTCAGAGCTGGTGGATCTGCAGTAGGAGGGTGTGGCACATTTTTGATCTGTTTCACATGTGAGGAAAACAAACACGGATTAAGGATTTCTCTTTCTTTCTTGTTTTTTAAGTAGACAAAAGGACAATGCACACATGTAATTACATACGCCTGGGAATCAAATAGGCAAAATAACCACACTCAAATATACACACCTACAGATACCCATGCACACCCACACTTACTGGTATATAAATCCACCAATACATTCTATACGGAAATACTCATGTGTAAAGCTTATAATGGGCAACCCCCTTTCCCTCTGGAAAGCCCAATATACTATGTGATTTAATGAGAGCCTGGGTCATAATAATAATCATATTATGTTTTTATAAGTGGGACATGTTTATTGGTTGAATAAAGTATGCATGTTGGCCCCTGTAAAGAGTTATCCATGGTGCTTGTTGAGACGTGCAGAATTAGGTGATGCTGTAGCTGAAGTTACTACAGTCCTTGAATAATCTGCAATCGACTTCACAAGTGAGCTGCTAAAAGGATTAAAGGCACTTGACTGTTTTGCTATGCTGCTGCAGGTTATAGTCTATATTATAATTCTATTTGGGATTGAAGGTCAATCAGTGCTATTGCTAAATCGTTCTAGACCACTGATGTTTACTCCTCAGATTAAAACTGTCCCATACTGCACATAAACACCAATCTAATTTGGGGAAACCTTATTTTTTGGCTGAAAAGTGAAATAAAATGCTCTTTACACTGAAAACCCAAACGGTTTGTTAAAGCTGTACCATGAAAATTAGATGGCATACGACGATGCTACACTACCATTAAACTCTGCTCTGGATATAATCATAAGCATGATTTGTGGTGTTAACTTGAATAGGTCATTACTGTAGAAATGCTATCCAACATTGTGGCTATTCAGGGACGATGGGTCATAGTGTCCTCATACAAGCATCTCATCCATCAACTGAGCTGGAAGTTTCCTTTTTAATACATGATGGTGGATAAGCTGCTATCAGACACACGCTCACCCTGTCAAGTGAACTTTCTGACTCTTAGAGCCCAGCAGGAGTCTATCCTGATTGGTCACACTTATCATTTAAACCTCTCATAGATAGATTTGGTTGGTGGATGTGGATAACTACTGTGACAGGCTGCAGAAATCCTCCTCAGGCATTTCTTCAGCAGGTTGGAATGGAGTAAACAGGAGTTTGAAACACTATAACACAGCAGCGGCAAACTTTTAAGTCTTTGTGCTTTGTTTTTTGCCTCCAAATGGAAGCACCACGCTGTCAAAAAGCTGCGTGCAAATATCCTGTATCTGTGCACCAGACTTCATTATCATTACATGTAGCTGCATTTATCAGCTGCAGCACTAACACTCAGCAGAACAGATTGTTCTGCCGAGTACTTTTCAACAGTTTCCCTTCACATCTTTAGGAATTAATATGCAGCTACAGCTGTCCTTTTACCCTTATATTGCTCTTTAGCTGATGAAAAATATTTTTTGTTCAATTTAGTTATGTCTGTAGTACACAAGCACAAAATGTGAGGAAAGGTTAAGCTCCAAAAAAATGATCAGTTACTATAAATATCACTGTTGTGTGGTAAACAGTTTGGTGTTCCAGTATTTCTCTGGACAAGGTTAGATTAGTGTTGCCTGGACTCACTTCTTTTCCCGCAGCCCTGAGTCGTCACCTGTATGTTTATTAAATACTAAATATTTTGATGCTACACTACTCCTGCTCATGTTTCAGTTTCACGTCTTCCCTGCAGTTCCGTGTCAGGGGACAGGAAAGATGTAGGCACTCTGCTTCGTCCTGCTGTACCTCCAGTACAAATTTATATTTCAGTAGTAAAATTAATAGAGAGAAACCACCATTAGAGTTAACAGTGTCTTTTATGCGGCGACAATAGAGTCAAGGCTGGTTTGACTCATGACTGTCATCGAGCATTGAGAGTCTGGCCTGGAAAAGATTTAGAAGCCAAAATCAGTGGGTCTTGTTTCCGATATGTTGTATTTGGTTTAATGTTTTAAACCCATTTCATTTTGTTTTAGCGCATAATAAAATGGAGGTCACATTCTGTTCAAGCACATGGCATATTTAGCAGTGATCGGAGTACAAGCAGGAAATGCCATCCCACAACATTTTACCACGCACTGTAATGTCGATAAAATGACGATTGGTTTGGTAGTGAATAAAATGAGTCCCATACAAAACACATTGATTAGAACAAGATGGTTCAAAAATGGTCTTGGTGTGAATAATAATCCAAACATTTCTAATCATTCTACTACCTTTACAAAGAGATGAATCCCTCTAGCTCACACTCGTGTGTGAATCTGACATGTGCAAGGAGTTTGCAGTAAAACTGAAACTGACAAACAGGATCTCTTCTTCCTGGTGGGGATCTACTAAAAGAGTCTTGAAATAACTAAACGCACAAAGACGTTTTCAGTTTGTAATTAAATTATTTTTCAATACTCCTGAGTCTCAACTCTGCATTTTGTTTTTCTTGTTTTGAGGCACATAGAACTTGACATTTGCCAGAGGGATGCTCTGCTCAGGGCTGCTGTTCCTATATTATTAATAATTGTTCAAGTCATTCGTACATTTTCATTACTTAAAGCAATGAGCACCGGAAGCTCTTGGAGCATTCAAGCTGTTCAACAATTTACTGTAATAATGCAGTTTCTAATTTTTCTCTGTGCTTTCCTCACAGATCTTCCTGCTGGCCTGCCCGCCGGGTAAAACAGCAATGGTTGTATTTAGGTGAGTACATTTACACCATGGCTCATGTTTGGCTTTGGTGTTTGTTATATGCCACCATGTATTTTGGCAATACACATCTATAGTCATGACTCACAGCTTCTCTCATCTTTGGGTCATCCGCCCTCATTTCAACCTGCAGGAGTAGGTAGTCGTCACGGCTGTAAATTTTGAATGCAAAATAAAATGATTGGGCAGACACACCACAATTGAAGATTGATTTTAATTTCATATAAAAACAATTGCTTCATTGATTGCAATTACCTGTGCACTTCTAAAGAGTAAATTGGGTTTTCACTGTTTCTTTGTAATGGATTCACTGAGCTTTATGGTCTCCTCTCCTGAACGACTACTCGGGTCTGGGCAGTTAATTATTCAGGAGAAATGACTGTGTTCTTGCCAGAGGGAAGACGGTGTGGAATTTACACAGGAAAAAACCAGCAGGGTCACTTTCTGTTGCCGTAGCCCTTGGGAGTATGAAGTTGTGTCTCACCTGAAATGGCCATAAAGTATCCTGCTAAAAAATAAAACACGAGTCTGAGGAGTTTTATGAAACACACAACATTAAAGGCTTGGTCACAGGAGTCTCAAGCCCAGCCAGCCAAATTTCCTGGTGAAGTTGCTGGTGAGACACAGGGGCTGGGATGAAACAATTATTCTTTGATAAAAATAAACACTAATCTCAGCAGTCTAGATCCAGGCTTGAACCGAACTAAAAGTGTATTATTGATAACAATGAATGGTATCATACGTTGATACAAGTGGAGCTCTGGAAAAGTCAATATGATGGTATAATTATTTGTTTATACTGATTAATATTTGATGGTTAATGCCAGTTTCTTCCCACAGCACAACAGACTCAGTGATTCATGTCCCGGCCCATGTATTGATCGGGACAGAGAGAACTTCCTCATACCAAAAAGTGTTAATAAGAACTTCATTTTTTAAACATGGGCATTGAGCAGGGGAGAAATAGTCAGCCAAGAGTGCTACTGATCAATACACGTATAGTGAATGTGAATTTGAATGAAGCGGCGCTGTTTCTCCAGACGGGTTCAGGAGGCCCTTGAGAGTGACTGCTGAGTTTATTTAATCTGACACTCCGACAACGCTGCTGTTTTCCCAGTGACCTTAGCTGTCACAACAGTTGTTTTGGCTCATTTGACAAAAAGAGCAGTCAGAGGAGTTAAGCTGAAGGACTGGACTTTGACACATAAACTCCTGGGTTTTTATTGACGGTGCCTCTCAGAATGATCCTTGGTTAAAAGGGGCATTCATCCTCAAGTCGGACGGTCGGAAGTTAACTAAACAAACACCACACACCCTATGTGTGTGACTGCACTTGTACTTGTATCTTAGTGAGGACCATTTTGAGCATAGCATTTACGTAGTGAGGGCATTTTAGGAAAGTATGGATATTTGGGCCGTTTTCAAAAGTCACTATACTACTAGTATGTGTCTAATACAATGATGCATGCAATGTAGACATGGTGGTTGAACGTTTCTTGGTGGTCTCAGACCGAGGTGGCGTTGGTCAACATCCTTGGTTAATGTTTTCCTCTGTGTGTTTTCAGGCTGCAGGTCCACATGTTGAATGGTGCGCTACTGGCTTTAATGTTCCCTGTCGTCAACACCAGACTAGTAAGTAACCAGCACTGGAACTCTCATTCCCACATTTCCCTATGCAAGCCTTTGTTCTGTTTCTAAAGTTGTAAAGGACGGTTTCTTCTTCATTATCCATAGTTCCCACTTTTCCAACAGCTCAACAAGAGAGCAAGTTCTACCCCCTTAGCTCTGATACGTTTTGGAGACAAACTTGTGACATTTATCTTCTTCTTGTCAAAAAAGGTGACATTTATATGAATGTGATGTTTAAATAAGTCTTGTCTCTACAAGAGCACGAATCTAAAGAACAAATTCTGACAAAATGTCAAATCCTGTTAGCTTAAAGTATGAGTTTGGTAAATGTTGGAAATGTTTTAGTGGAGTTTGGACAGATTGAATTTAATCAAATGTATATACATACACCGAAGTAAAGGTAAAGTTTTCTGCCTCAACTCTGTCATTATCTCCAACATATGAAGTATGCCTTCAAATAACGTTTTTTAACATCCATGAACATCATGTCATATGTCTGCTTGCACTTTATCAGTTTTGTGTATGGTAAACACAACTGTGAGGACTGAACGCTATCTGATGTAATGTTAACTGAAAGGCAGCATCCATCAGATTCACATGAACTTTTAGTGTCAGACCATTAAGTGTAATCCCTAATGGTTCACATTTACAGAGAATAATTTAATAATTTTCATTCATTAAAAATACTGATCTCTGACCTGACTGTGCAGACACATGTTAAATTATATATATTTTTATAACGCCATTAATGTGTCTGCAGTCGTGCAGGTTCTTTTTTTCTTTCATTCAGTCATTTCATTTTTCTTTTATTAATAAGGTCACCGTGGCTACACCAGCTAATTTGTCACTAATATAAAAAATGTAATCTGTATTTTTCTATATATTCCTTAATTTTCTTGTTAGATTTAAAAGAGGTCGTGTGTTCTGCTCATCCTAAGACACATAGTGCTCTCTGTGATCAGGTAGTCAAACCCTCTCACGACATCTTTGCTCGAGCAGTAGAATAGGAGGAGTCAAATCAAGCCCCACTTCCTCTCTGCTTGTAAATTCTGGTCTGAAGTCACACAGGCCGAGTGCAGGAGGTGTGTCTACAGGTTTAGGACTACGGTGAGGAATGTAAACGTGTTGCTGGATGGTTTGATGAGAACAAAAGTTATGTGAATCAGATTCTATGACCTTAACAATCACCGGATCTCATCCTAATTGAACACTGCAGGAGATTTAGGATTGGCGAATTAGTTTTCTCCCCCATCATCATCAAGAAACCCAAATGAGGGAACATTTTTCAGAAGAATTGTGTAGCTGGAGCGCAGGAAATCTAAGCACAGGCAGAGTAAATTTGTGCTCAAGGGTTTTGAGAGAGATCATAAAAAAATCTGAATGTGAAATCGGGGGGGGGGGGCTGCTATGTGCTGTATCTCGAGAGTTGTTATTATAGGCATGCAGGTCCTTGAACCTCCCACCAACTCTTAGGGGGCCTCCTGAGTCACTGTGGGAAGGTCTTCAGGAAACACAAGCAAATCCAGGTATAAATGAACACGTGTAAAAAAAAAATCTTCATAGAAATGAAATGTTAAATTCTCTCCACAGCTTCCATTAGAGAAGGAGATCTACTACATCCAGCACTCCATGCTGTACCTGGTGCCTATATATCTGTTCAGGAAAGGAGGTAGGATTACATTCGTTTTGTCTGCTACCCCTGTTCCATCTCCATTTCATTGACACACATGAAGAAATACCTTTTCACATGCCAAACAAGCAAGCTTATATTCCCATGACACCTTTCTCTGTGCACGGTTCCCTTTTGTTGGTCTTTCTGTGTGCGTTCTGTTGTGTTGGCTCTTGCGGCTTTTTAATCTTCAAAGCTCTGTTTATTCTAAGCTAACATGTGTTGCTGCTCTGTCTTCATGGGTGTCATGCTACTGACGAGCAAATAAAAAGCCTTGGGTTGCTCATCTGTGTCTTCCAAAGTTAGTTATTAATTTAAATGTGAAGGAGAGATATTATTCCGCCATTCCGCCTGTTGTTATAAACTACAGGAGGCAGAGGTCATTATACTTGTAGTTTAAAGATTTAGAGCTTTTGGTAACTAAAAGTGGGACTGATGTCACTGTGGAATTTGTCTATGTATGTATGAGTTGTGTATTATGATATAATTTAATTATACAGTAAACCTGTTCACCATGAAGTGACTACAGACACACTCATTCAACATAAACTCCCTTCTCTCCTAGCAGTGCCCAAGGTCAGGTTATAGATAAAGGGCAAACTAGCAGTACATTGTAATATCTACGCTCAAAGACTTTCAAATCTAATTCAGGTGCCCAGATAGAGAGGAACCAAATCCATATCTTATGCGTATAACATCAGTGGCTAGATGTAAAGGTTAGGTATGCATGCTTTCGTGGTTGCGCGGTTGGGATGGTTGACACAAGGTGAGGGAGATAAATTGAGATGCTGTGGGAGACCTCTTCAGACTTGGGGGTGACGATTGCTCATGTTACTCTGTTAGTGTTTGTATATTGTTTCACCTCCTGGTCTCCTTGATGCATCAAGTCTACATTAAACCCTTCAGCATAAGACATCAGCTGCTGCCTGAGTTCTCCTTTCATCAGCTTCCAGAAAACTTCCATTAAAAAAAAAAAAGACCTGCTCTTTTTAAAATGTCATTAGATTTAGATTATTATTAAGTATTGTTAAATAGAGAAAAGAGGTATTAACAAAAATATCTTCATTATACAATTTATGAAAAAAAATGATGTCCTCAATAATTAATTGTAGGCCCTTTTTGTGACATCAGCTTTTCTAAATAATAAACAGTGGTGCAGAAAACGGCTTTTATCCTGCATTCTGCATTTGGATATGAAGTGAACTAAATCCGACTGCTTTATCGTGTCTTGAAGGGCATAAAATTGAAATTTCTCCAGGCTCCACAAATGGTAGCAGATGCATGTTGGCTGTTTGTCTCTGAGAAGCAGCTGTCCAGGTGCCCTCAGAGTCACTAAGCGGCAAAGGCAGGAGGACAGATGTTGCGTTGGGCAGCACCCAGCTTTAAACGTGTTGTAAATGTGGACCAGGACAGAGGTGAAATGATTCAAGGTTCCTACACAGCCCACAACAACAAGGACGGGACAGCTTTGAATAACATGTCACATTTTACAGGGTTTATTGTTGATTTAAGTGGATAAGAATAGAAGTCGGGTCAATGACAGAGAGAATTATCTAGGGTGTTGCATGTTAACCAGAATTCTTCATTAGTGTCACAACACTGGACGCAAACAAAAGATAATATTTAATGCTCTGAGTACACTGACCAGTAAGTACACATTTTATATTTCCTCACGCTGCTGTAACCAATGTCAGCAGTGAGGAAACAGGAAAGCCAGTTTGACACCACATCCTGTTACTGGTTCACAGTGTTTCTTTCTTTTGATTCGACTTGTATGAGAAGGATGTGAATGGAAACAGTATTTTGTTCTTTGGTGTTGTAACAGAACACACATCCTGTGTGTTGGCTCTCTTTCAACCGACAAAGAGGAATTCGAGAAAAAAGTCTGTTCAACCCCGGGATGAGGTGGAAACTCTGGGTTTTGTGTTACTGCAGTTACTTTGAAGCTGAACGGCTCGAGTTGCTGCCAGGTTTTATTCAACCACCCAGGTGCCTACTGTTACCTCCTGTCAAATGGGGATGTTTTAATTTCCTCTTTCCAACATTTTCACAATGCAAATGTCAAAACAAGGATTTGCATTTACCGGTTCGGCACACATTTGTTACCCAGATCCTAGGCTGACTAACAGTGCGTCTTTTATTGCGAGCTGTCATTATCAGTGCGAAGTAACTGAGACAACAATGACCTAATGGCACACATCGTGGCTCCATCCCGAAACGGATCTGTCCTTAGAACACAGTGACTGTCCGGTTGTCTGTCATTTCCCTCGCACCCTGCGATGGTCACTGTAAAGTTCAACACAACTGGACGAAATGTTGTTTAAAAGTATGTTTTTGAATATAAACTACATATAGTCTTGTGACAACATTTCACTTATAATGATTACATTTAGTGCATGTGAAAAAACAGCAGTTAAAGGCTGCTGACAGGATGTTAAATAGATTTCTAAAAATGTCCACTCACTTTTCACTGCTAATCACCAAACTCAAAACGGAGCAAGACTCTCTATAAACACACTGTCCCGTCTGTCTGATTCATATTTTCATGTTCTGCTGCCAGCAGCAAATTGTAGTATTAGGGCCAGTTGAAGAAACGTAATTTTAGGCTGCATGTCATTTTATAGGTAACGTACCTGAAGATCAGCCTGTTACCTGTGTTGTCACGAGGAATGTGAAGCATCTTGTTAAGTTATATACTTAAGTTTAAGTATCCCAAAAGGAGTTACTTCATCTCTCTGCACATCAGCACCACATTATCAGAAGTATCTGGTCTTTCAAAAGACTGCGTAAGAAACGTGGTCTAATCCAGAAACGGAACCAAACAGATTTGGGGGAAGTTGTGCCTGTTTGGTAATGGTGCCTTTCAGTCTGTTTCTGTTATGACTATTTTCCTCATTAGATTACAACATTATTCTCGGAGCTGAAAAAAGGCCTAATACTCCATTATAATGTTGTCTGGTCTCAGATGAAGAAATACATTAAAATGTTGAATCCAAAAAGCAGCAGGTGTTCTGGCCTGTGCTAAATGAAGTTTATAGATTTGTCCCTCCAGCTCTTTCACTGCTGTTGCACATTAATCTGTCTGGCTCTGCTGGATTAAAATGGAGGCTGTGCTCTTTATTTACCCACTGCCACAGTGAATGGCCGAATCACCTCCATTTTTTTTATTCACCACACACGCACACCCTTACTCTTCTCAGCTTGGAAAGACTCAGAGTCTGTAAAACCTAGGTCTGAGCAACTGATCTGAAAAGTTTCCCATCTTAGGGTTCGTTGACTCAAGAGTTCAGGCTCAGATGTTTCTGGAATGTGCTCTCTGGAATCTCCCCAGATGTTTTACAAACAGATGTGTGTGTTTCTTTCTGCAGGTGTATACAAGCCTGAGCCTCTCGGGGACATGTGGTGGGCAGTCCTCGCCACGGGTCTCCTGTTCCTCTACCACTTCCTCTTCTTGCAGGTTCTTGGCCTGGTAAGATGGAGCCCTCTGCTGGCTATTACTTGACATTTCATTATGCAAAATATTCTCCCTCATATAGTGTCAGTGGTTTCATTTCCATGGGGAGTAAAGTTATTTGAACATAGAGGTGTGATCAACAGAATTATCCAATACTATACTGATCCAAAGAAAGGAAAATGTGTTGGAGAAATGTATTTATCTGTTATATATTGGTGTAATAATTATATGAATTCATTCATTAAAAGTAATGAATGAATGTTTAAAAATAAAGATTTGTAATAATGACAGAAAATATGACGGCTTATTGCACAAACCCATCTCACAACAGTGAATTAGAACATGTATGCTAATCTGCACAGTCCAGAAATAAGTAAAGCAAAGATACATTCATTCTTGCACATGTATATGTACACATGTATATATACCTCCATGCAAACATGCTGCATAAATGCATTCATAGCCGGATTGATACTAGATTTTTTTAGGCAAATGCTGATATCAATATTTTTGATATTTATCTATAGGCTGACCTTAATACAATATGCTAATAAGATCAATAATTCAAGATCAGCCTTGGTCACTGTCCACAAAACAGTTTACACACATTCACTCCAGAACTGTTTTGGCCCTCTCCTCTGTTCCTGGCAGTGACGCACATTTCCAATGTCCGAGATAGTTGATCAAATACATCCAGGTTTTCTATTAGTCCTCTCTTGCTTGTTGAAACAACAACGTGTTTTCCTTAAAGTGTGCTTTCAGATTAAAGTCCATGTATTGTCACTTGAGTAAAACGACTCGTTCACAATCAGCTTTGCAGTTTTGTTGTAGTATAATAAAGATAGCTTGGCTAACCAGGTCAGCTCGACTTCACACATAATGTTAAACTGACCTGTACCCATGGTGATGGGACGGGACTCGACTCGGGCTCGACTGATTGTAGAAAACATGAAACTGAACTGGTATCAGTCTCAGGTCAGGCCTCTGGTCCTGGAGTGCAAATGGAAGCATGAAGACCTTTACACTGAATCAGATTAATAAAGTTTTTAAGCGTCACAAAGTCAGTTGAGTGTAATGTTCTAATGTGAAGTAGTTTCTCCACAGATTTTAAACAATTATAAAATCTTTATGTATAAAAGTCTACATTAAACAGACACTAATGCCAACTTGTGACTGCAAAGTAATGGCTGCACTCACACATTGAATAATATAGCTTTTACTGACTGAACTCATTAAGTTGATAGTTTTGCAAAGCAGAAATTAATAACACGTATGCAGTGAATTCAACCATGACATTTAGCAAAAACTCATTATCCAAGTGAGTAGCACTTATTACTCTCACTAGAATTAGCATCATATTATATTAAGACGCATGTTTACTCAATCCGTCTGTCTGTCTGTGACCCCTGCAGGCGACTGAGGTCAACCTGAACAACATGCTGTGCCCGGCCGTGTCCGACCCCTTTTACGGGCCTTGGTACCGGGTTTGGGCGGCGGGCCACCAGACTCTGCTGACCCTCGTTCACGGGAAGGTCCTCACACTCCTTTCGCAGCACACCGGCTCCGTCTGCAGATACCTGCTGGACGCAGTCCGACTGCGCAGCAAGAAAGTCGACTGAATGTTCGCAAAGATGCACACAGACCTAGCCTTTCACTCGAAATGCCTGCTCATCCAGATTTCTGTCTTTTTTTAAAGCAACATTTTAATGCATCTTTTTTAGATTTAACCATCTGTTTTACTGAAACACGTGAGCATTTCAGGGCCAGTGAATCAATATGTCATTCTTTTAGTGTTGTCGTTGGCTTGCATACATACATACTTTCATGGAGAGATATGATAGGACTTCTAAGGCTGGCAGTTAGAGGTGTTGAGTTTGCCAGAGCTAACCTTGCTTGAAAAAAACGTTTCCAGAGATATGTAAGTGAATTTGTGGATGATTTCCTAAGCTGCCTTTTTCTAACCGCTGTGAGGACAGAGAAATGGGGGTCACCGAAAATGTCACTACTGATCTGCAGCTGTTACACTTTCATTCCTTTACCTCTTTACGCTAGATCTATGTTATGTTAGTAAAGCTGCCATTTTATTTGTCTCATGATTGTAAATGTGAGCCGTCGTAAACGTTATTGCTCGTTCGGTTGGAGTTTGTTTTTTTCGACACGTATCATCACTTCTCTGTGTTGTCACGACTGAAAAAAAAGACCAAACTTATTTATGGCGTACCCCTGTTCTCACTTCATCACACACACAGACAGGCAGTGAACGCATCGCTGTTCAATGGCCTCCTCTGTGTTTCTGTTTCCACCCCGCTCTGATCATTCCAGCTGTAGTAATCTGGGGACATGGGGATGTATTACATGCTGAGACTCCTAGTGATGAACGAGGATTTGTGGATCTACACAGGGATGTTATTACCTCCCACCGAGGAGGTCATGTTGTTTTTTGTCTTTTATTTCCCGGTGATGTCGGACCACGTTCAGTGAGGTATAGATCTCAGCGAGTTGAATGAATGGGAGGAGAACTCAAAACCTTTCTGGGCTGGATTCATGCATAATGACACTTGAATACAATTTGTTGCTTAATCTTCCAAAGCATCCTGAATTCACTTCACCATCATATTCGCAACAAATCACGACCTCAGTTTTTTAACAAATTGCATCAAATGATCTTTATGAGATCACTTTGAGTCATATATTGACTATCCATGTGAGAGGAAGTTTTGGCTGATGATGATTGAAAAATGTCAGTCTGGGTATAACATTTCAATTATGAGGGATGTGTTTATTACTGTAGCATATTATTGTACTTCACTGTAAAGAAGGGATAAGACAAAGTTTTGTATTTTTATCGGTTCAAGTGTATGTTCTGTATTGAGAATAAAAGTGATGTCGACTACTTCTCGTGGAAATGTAGCATCTTTTCGAACCATGTTCAAGGTGGATTTTGTAATGTTGGATAACTGCAGTTTAAAGACTTAAACCTCCTAACTTTTGAAGTCTTATTTTGTTTCCACTGGCACAGTGAACAAAGCTTTCAAGATGGATTCAAGATTCCCAGTACAAAGTATAATAACACTGCACGCAGTTCACAAATATACATATTAATGCTGTTGTTTTCTTTGTAGAAATAAAAGCTATAAATACAATTTAAAAAAACTGATATTATGTAGAATGTAGCACAACTGAAATTACACGTATTGAATGAGTGGATAAATAAGATGTAAACAGACATGGCATTATTGCAAATATTGGAAGAAAATGGCATGTACTGATAACCGATATATAGAACAGTCATGTTAGTGACTTAAAATGGAAGCAACTGAACAGCTTGATGGTTTTGGTATTCGCACATCCCTTTCTTTCAGAGTTTTTACATCCACTAGCACCTGTAAAGATTATGTATCGTTCTTTGATCTACACAGAAGCATAAAAACAATTTGGTGGTCTGGGCTGGGTTTAGTGACCTTTTGTAGGTTTTTTTTTTGATTTTGCTTTTTGGTATAGATTAAACAAATTTGATGTATCCATCAACGTGTCTACCAAAAAGCTTCACATGTGCTAGCAGAGGACTAGGCTGGAACGTTTTGTTAGGCAGAGCCAGGCTAGCTGGTACCAGCCTTCATCATACACTATAAAGAAAGATGGATAATGCGTCTCCCCTTTTTTCCACTATCCAGAAAATAGGGCAAAACACCCTGGATTTAACCCTGCCATCCTTCGCCGATGACATTATTTGGAGACAGATTCTCGCTGTACATCAGAGGATGGAGCCTCCAAGAAAATCTTGAGTCAATCATGTTTCAGCTGTTATTATAGTATCAAATAACTACTTCAAACAAAACTTACCAGATAAATTTACATTTGGACCTACATATGTTTGATCAGAACTACCTAAAATGACTCAAACCATCTTTGAGAGAATGTTCTTAAATCTGTATTCTGACTTTTTAGTTTGCTCTATGCTGAGGGGAAGGGGGGGGTTCTATGACCTATACTGCAGAGAGCCAGCAGGGGGTGATCAAGCACTTTGGCTTCATATTTCTGACTCAGCCATGTCATTCATCTTTATGTACAGGCTATGGCCTTTACACTTAGCTAGCCAGCTGCTGGCTCCTGCTTCGCAGAGCAAGCAGGGTTGTGTCATCTAACTTCCAATAAGAGTGAGAAAGCAAATATGTGTGTTTGCCAAACTGTCATGCTACTCCTCAAATAGCTGCCCACCTCACCACAACACAAAAATGACACAGATGCCAAGTTGACTCATACAGACAGGTGTTTTTGCACAGTAGGTTAGGCATTGTTGTTTTATCTAAGGCCAGACGGGGTCTACAAGCTCGAAAGAGGAGCACATTGAATGAAGTGTGCGCTTGAGTGTTTTCACAGGCCTATAGCACCGCATCTCTTCAGACTGTCAGGAGAGGAGGTCGACCCAGAACACTGCAGCGGCTGCAAAGAGGCCTCAGGGTGAAGGTGGATTAAGAATAGAACAATGTTTAAATATGCTGCTCTTCATTTCAAGTGTCTGTGCAGACTCAGACGCTTACAGAAGAGGGATCACAGGGAATCCTCGTCTCTTTTATGAGATCCGGCTCCATTTTTGCCTCCGCCCAGGAAGGTTATGTTTTCACCCCTACCAGTTTGTTTACGCAAAAACTGCACAAATATCCATGAAACTTGGTGGAACGATGCACTTCAGGGACAAGCCCATTCTACTTTTTATCTGGGTCTGGTTCTAGGTTCTTTAGTGTTGAGAAATAGGGCGTCTTTTGGACATTTCCTCTGATTTCCTAGAGAATAATACTGACAGGTATGAGTGAAGGTATTTTGGTCCAACTGGATTGAATTTAAGGAGACTGTCAGGCTTTGGCGCAGGTTATGTGCTCTCATAGTTATTTCAATGTAAGGCAAGAGGCAATAGGAAAACATTCATTCACTTGGGGGGAAATTAAGTTTCCTTTTGTCCAGTACAACCAACCTCCAGACTCTTGGTCAGCACAGAAATAATCAGTGCTCAGGGAAATGGAGGGTAGTGACAGCAAGGTGATGGAGCTGACACATTTTGTAAAACAACTGACACCAAATACAAAATAGACCCCTGGTGAAATAAAGTGAATTGAGATTGAAAATGGACCTGGTGCAATCACTGTCTTTACAACACCAGCTCACTCCATGCATCCACTGGTCGGTATCACTTATTCAGACAGCTGGAGGCCCCAGAGCCAGGAGGTAAAAAAAAGTGCTGGTTTGCATTTGATCTCAGGCCAGTGCTGGGTTCACGTGTGGCTGCACCAAGGCGCTTCTGAACCACTCAGCTATCTGTGAGCACTTAGCCCCGAATATCATGTAACAAGCAGCGAGGTATTTTAAGATACACCTGCCCAGACTTCTCCGGACTGGGTGCTGAGTGGTTTTGGTGTGGATACTGACCGGAGGAGCAGGCATGTGAGACTCCTGCTCCTCGTTACAGTCACAGCTCCACGGTCACCATGTGTAATAAGTCAGCTATGTTTAGGGGACTGATATTTAGGAATGTGTGCAATTTGGTGCAGGTCCAAATAATAATCTGCTTCCAGTGGATTGCAATGTGGTTGCATTGGCCCTGCTCTACCAAGTGCCCTTTCAGTTACATTTAATGTATTATATATTGATGTATTTATAAATCTAAATCTGTGTTTAGATCAATAAATCTCGATGAATGTGGAAATGATGGTACTGATAAATCTTATTGCATATAGAATTATTTATGAATCTAAATGTATGTCCGTACTGTCCCTTCCACGTACATTTAGATTTATAAATAATTCTACGCGTACATGGATATGACGGTGCCATCATTTCCACATGCATCGAGATTTATTTATGAATCTTAAAACCGCATTAAAAACAAAACTAGGACGGGCAGATATTACCACTGTTAATATTTAACAGAATAATAACCATTTAAGTTGATACAACACATCCCGGTACAGCAGCTTGGCAATAGACGCTACAACTGAAGGAATCGTCAACAGTATTTGACAAATGATTCATAGAAGAAGGATGTTGTTGTGCAAGGTTTCCGATGCTTTGGGAAGCACAGACAAATGTTTGATTCACATCTTCTATAGTAAGCTGGTGGGAGATACTCTTTATAGAGAAACACTTTATTAGGGAATAAGCCCTTGAGACGTATCAACAGTACAAGTATATAAAGTACAAGTACATTCAGACAACATATTTAATACACACATACACAAATCAGTAGAAAAAGAACAAATACAAAGTACAAAACACGACAAATAAATAAATAGAAAATCGATAGTTTATCGATTAAAAAAAGTCAGTAATGTCACTACTGTCATTGATAGAATAAGACTAGAACATAGTCATACATATAGGTATTATTATGGAGGACGTGCACAGCTTGTCCTATATAATAAGAAAACAGGGCATTTTTTAACAATTGATTAGATGATATGGATCAAATATTTGCTGGTTGTTGAGAAGCATCTGTCAGAACCTGCTCATCCCAATACCACTAAGTGACAACATTTGCCAACCCTTTCCATTTGATTCTGTTACAGTCCCATTGGGAACTTGTAATACTGTGCATTGATGTTTCCATGTTATTCAACTATTATGCATTATGAATTGCCATCTAACTGTAATTCCACACAATCTCTGGATGAGTCACAGGATGGCGGCTTTTGACACCATTCTTGGGTCTGAGGTGTTATCTTTGCACGACAGTAAATAAAGTTAAACTAAACCATGATATGATTTTCTAATCAAATGAAAACGATCTCATCACAAGATTTGGTTATTATCGGTCATAGACGATTGTGTCATATCGCATGATCATCAGCAGTTGGTCGAGTTGTCCTGAGGGCAACTTGACGTGAAGAGCTCCATTGTTCAGTTTAAAGATGATCTTATAGCTTTGTTCTGGCCTGAGCACTGAACAGCATCTTTGCTGCAGCCAGAAAATCCTTTCGCCCT
The DNA here is from genome assembly GCF_949316205.1 of Platichthys flesus. NCBI lineage: Eukaryota > Metazoa > Chordata > Actinopteri > Pleuronectiformes > Pleuronectidae > Platichthys > Platichthys flesus. Next base: position 13,800,735 of record NC_084959.1, on the reverse strand, counting down.
GAGCCGCAGCATGACCCCTGCATGATCCAAACTTCATACAGAAATGTGATGCCTGGAGTTATTACACACAAAGCACTGATACATTAATGCACTTCATAAGATGGTGCCAGGAGAGCAGGCAAAGCTTCCAGTGGCACAGTCAACGGTTGTTGGACCCTGTTTAATTGTCCTCAAGGACGCCTGAAGAGAATCCTTTCAAGTTTGGCACAAATGTTCTCTGAGGCTTGCGAATTAGCTGATTCGTTTTGGGTGGTCAAGGTCACAGTGGCCCTCACAAAACATATTTTGGTCTCTTGAACATGAAATATCAAGTCTGTCTTCATTGATTTTTTATTTTTACCAGTTTTCACTTGGACTCAAAGATAAATGATTGGATTTCAGTGGTCAATGGTCACAGCGACCTCACGAGTCTGGACAGAGAACATTTGTAGACTAACTGCACTGGTTGGCGAAGCAGCATTAAACCACAGGGCGGTGATTCTAGTTCCTAATGTGACTCTATAGAACTGTTTATAGAACTCCCTCTCAGCTGCCTATTGAGGTTTACACTTTATGAAAAGCATCTATCACTAAATATTACAGTTGTGTAAGTGATACAGGAAATTACAATGAGGGAAAGATGTTCACCCATATCCAAAGGACAAATTACAGTGGAAAGATAAATGTTACAATAAGTTCAAATGAATCTAAACATAAATTAATTTCTGGTGTTCTCAAAGCTCCCATGAAGCAGCTATACAACTGGTAATAGAAATGTGGATATCAGATTTCGATATTGATGACATAGGGCTGCAAATGCAAAACACACAAATGGAAAAACACATGGTGGAAAGTCAGTTGAAGGCAGATAAGGTGCAACGGGTGGACTTCATTGAACAACTATTTCATATTCCACTTGCACTAAAAACTTGATAAAAACAGGAATATTGTCTTCAAAATTAAATGTGTCCCGCTGACTGAAAAGATCACATCATGTTTGACGCCACCTTTAGACTGAGGCCTTCAGCTTAAGAGGAGATACTCAGTGAGCGATTTAGCTTCATGGAGAAATCAAGTAAAAGCCAATATCCCTTGTGTAAATTAAATTTGGTTCGTGAAACAATACACATATCACCAGGGAAGATCTACAGACCATGTTGTGTTTTCGTAAAAGCTGTAAAAGATAATTAAATTACAGAAAATAAGACAGCAGACCACTTCAATTGAGGAATGTGTAGATTGTATCCATTTGAAAGTCTTTTAAGTCTGGATCTTCCATGTCTAAAACTTGAACGCTTGGGAAATGCTGTATCAGTGTGTTTGTGCAGAAAGAAAATTCCACGACACATGTTCTCTTTTCAGTAGATTTTTTTTCTTTTATTGAATAAATGATTTAAAAGGTAATAACAATGTTTAAAACTACTACCTTCACATCCATTGCTTACATACTCAGATAACCCATCTATATATATTCTTTCAACCCTCCCCACTTTTCTTTTGCAATTTTTTTTGCTTTATTTTTTTGCTTTTGTTTTTTTTGTGTGCGTTTGTTTATTTTTATCTTTTTTTTTCCATTTGGAGTCAAACTATCTTTAATAAATGCCCGTTTCAAGTCTCGTCACACTAACAGCAAATTCAAGAGGAAGAAAGGAAGGGTCTAGCTCTACAGGGGGGATGGATTTGAAGTTCCCAGTTCATAGTTTTCCATCAACATTTTTCAAGTTACTAAAGCAGAGGAGAAAAAAAGTTCCCAAAATCGAAAAAGAAATAAAAAGTTGGTATGAGGAGTTACACCAGGCAACCCTCCCAGCCCATCAGGCCACTGCAACTGAAGAAAATCATTTTGTACAGTGACACGTCATCGAAGTCAGTGTCTCTAAAATTCAGAACATAGAAAACCACTCAAATCATTTTGAAACTAGATCCAAAATAGTCTTTTGAAAAGAAGTAATTCGATGTACAAAAACAGTCATTTTCGTTTTTTATGTGCGTTTTTTAAAATGTTTTTTTAATAAAAGTCTCAAACACAGGTTTATTGTAGATCTTATTTCATTTGTCATTATCATTATTATTATTGATTCATTTAGACTTTTTTCTTATTTACTTTTTTAATTCTTCTATCAGTGCGATTTTATACCAGTGCAGCTACTGGGTCCAGAGTAAAGAAAACAGGCTATTTCATCTTTAATGGCATAAAAAATAAGGAAAAATCCATCTTTTATACAAAGTATAACTGCTGGTCTTTAGGGAAAAAAATAAACACTTATAAACCCATAAAGCTAGGAGGCACACCATGGGATTTTCATTTTTGTAAATTAGAGCAATAATAATAATGATAACAATAATAATAAACAAAATAAGTAATAACTATTGGCAACCAATTTTAACCATCTTTGATGGCCGTGCCGTGTACGGTTTCAGAGATGTAAATTCATTGAAAAATTAGGTTGCTTCATAAGTCAAGACAGTTGAGAAATCACAACAAAAAAAAAAGAATAAAAAGAAATAAAACCTTTTGTCAAATGCAGGGGTGTTTTTTGGAAGGACAGGAAGCCAGGCCTGAAGAGCAGCATTTGGGCATGGCCGCTGGCGTCTTTGGTTCAGTCAAACATACGAAGGTAACACGAGCTTGAGCATTCCACGACACATGAGAATGACCACACAGGGAATGCTGAGGCTGAACTCTGACCCCGGTATGGAACCAAAACACGATCTGCTACAACAAACTACGAAACGTCGTTCCATAATGTCTCATGAGGTATCGATGCTTTTTAAAACAGTTAAATCAGTACAGAACCAGGACTATGTTCTGCGTGTTCTACGTAAAACATTTACTCAGCGTCGCATCGAGTGAGATGCTCGCCGTCCAACAAGGTTCTCGGCCAACCTCGCCCTTTCAGCAGCTAGAAGGAAAACGAAAGGATGTGCCCGTTAAAAAGCAGCACCCGATCGTCCAGAAGAGGCAACGCACACAATCTATTACCGCCACTGTCTACTGAACGACACACACATCGCACTTCGACAAACTAGGCCGTGAGGTTGGGCCACAGTGTAGGGAGTAAACGGGGGGGTGGGGGGGTTAACGTGTTGACTTCTTGTCCTTTCAAACCTGCAGGGTGTTGACTTGCACTGGTTGAAAAAAATAAAAAAAATAATGAAAAAAAACACCTGTTGAACAGATCTGCATATATCAAGGATAGTAAAGGTAACACATGGAGGATTTTCTCTTAATATACCACTGTAACAATCGTCATGACGACCATTAACAGTACATTCAAGAGCCCCTATGACACATTGCTGCTCGGACTTTTCCCTCTTTGCTCTTTGTTTAAGAGAATCCGTTTATTCCCCTCACAGGAAGTTGATCCCACACTGCAGTTAAAAAAAAGCAGATTCTCTGGGCCTTTTCTTAACGGTGACAGTCATGACTCAATTGCCAGCGATGCGCCAAAGAGAAAATCCAACATGAAGCATCTTTTTAAGTATGATATGATCAATGAGTCCGCATGACCAGTCACGAGCTGTGACCACCCCAATATGAGGTCCGATAGCACCATATTTGTCTTTTAAATCTCTTAATGGTTAATAAGAGTGTCTAAGCCATAGATCAAGCATATCATGGATAAAACCATAGGTCTCATACTCAGACATACATGCAACTGAACACATTGCATGTGTATACAAAGACATATATGTAAAAGAGCATGGTCAATTTGGTTTTGCAGCAGAAGAATTCCAGTTGTGCTGTATTTGATGGACCAGGAGATGAATGCCTGACTGTTCTTCTCTGAAATGTCTGTGTGTAGTGTATTTAAAATAAACATACATTTGTCTGGAGGCGTGAAACGATGAGGGGTAACAACACCAAGCTGTCAGACAGAGAGAGAATGTGTTTCTCTGTGGAGCTTTAAGTGAAATCGAGGACCAGTAGCTAGCTAACACGTGAGCTAACAGGGCAGGCGTACACGAGCCCCCCTGTGTGTGTATGAGGAAGTATTGACAGCATTCAAATAACATTATCTCTTTCCTTCCCTGCAATGTGAAGATGGAGCTGGGACAGAGCCACAGGTCAGAGTCATCTCCTGGTCCATCACTTGTTATCTCATTAATTTAAGGCAACACAACTCAATACTGGGTCATTTCGGGTTACTGTGGATGGAGTGCCAAAAGCCCTTGACATTTTTGCATAAAAGAAAAAGAACCTGTCAGTTAGTAAAGGCTGTTACGCAGAAAGATGTTGGTCAAGTGACAAGAACCTCTCAAAAATTCCAGTTCGCAAAACTAAAAACCAAAACAAGCAGATCAGGCGATGGCCCTCAACTGTAACATTCTTTAAAAGTAAATCCAAACTAGCCAAAATGTGTGTGTGTGTGTGTGTGTGTGGATGCCGACACACAACGAGTGATATTTGGGTGGGAAATGGCTTCTTAAGTCCTTTATACAAAGCCCTGGCTGTTTTTTGTTTTTGTATTGGTAGACCTCAACTGTAAAGACGCCAGGCCCCGTGCAGAGATTCAATTCCGACTAATTCAGCCGTGTTTGCTCCGATCGGCTGCCCAACAGCTGACTACACACACCACAAATCAAAATAGGTCCTGTGCCGTGGACACACAGACAGAGGGACCCTGCTGAACGGCGGACTAATCGGAGAAAAGGTGGTAGTGCGGTTTCAACAAACTAAAACTGGCTGCGTCGTGGCAGCTCCACAAAGACATGCACTACTAAACGACACACACATGTTAATTAGCTCACTTCCTCTTGTGCGTCAAGTGTCTTCATTGAAAAAAAAAAAAAAAAAAAAAGACAATTTTTAATACAGCGTACTTCACGGACGAGTGACAATGGTTAGCTATAGTCTGAAAAGACAAGACAGTGTTTCCATGACGACACGGGCACTACACACGACACCTGACAAATGACTGAAACCGCAGAGTCGACGTTGTGTCTTTTCGTGATGCGGCCTTGCCTGAGGCTGGTTGGTATACGTTTGCATTCGGAGGTGGAACAGTGACCAGTTTCAGTGGCACAGAATGCAAATGCATCAAGCCAAACAACAGACTACTCTTACAAAGTGTGGAATAAAAATAGAATATGGCTTTAAGTAGATAGAGCATGTCCCTGTTAAAGTGACTCCCTGCCAGTTAACTCAGACACCAACAGACGGTCAATTTTAACTGAAGCATCGTTCATGCATTTTATTTTGTTTCTTCTTCTTTAAGGGACATGTAATTACACCTGGTCGCCCCTCTCCACTGCCGGGAGAGCAGACCCCACTTGCAGCCCATTTTAACATAACAAATCACCAGCAAGGACGTGATTATCCTCAGACAAATGGCTTCCTCCGCGATTACTGTAATTTGAAAAAGAGGGAACGTCGTCGCAAGTTTACAGGTTCCACCACAAAAAAACACGACAAACACTCAAGGGGAAAGGTTTCTGAAAGAAAAACGGCGGGGAGTTTTTTAAAAATCAAATTTCGAATTTTCGTTCGTTCTCGTGGCAGATCAACGTCCATTTCCACACACCGAGAATACACACAGCTCGCACAAGAAACACAACCAGCAATGGCCAGTCAAAGGGCATTACTATCCTACTATTAATACTTTGGAGTACACAGTTCCCAATAAATAGTCCCAACTACAACACTAAGAGTTTACAAGGCTCCAATAACCTCCGCAGTCAATCTTTTTTTTTTTGAGAGGAATCAGGACAGAGATGACACAGCCTTTGAGAACTGCAGTTGCCTTGCTACATGGTTATACATGTCGGGATATTAAGAAAGAAAATGGGAGAACTAAAGATTTTTTTGTTAATGTAGAACTGTAGCAAAGCCTAAACAATATAAGTGTTCGACTAATCTACTAAGAGACTTCCTTCCATCCACAGAATCAAACACCTGATCAGGTTTGCTGAAAAGATTAATAAAATCTATTAGTTGTTAGATTTCAAACGTATGAGTAAAGGGGGTTATAGTTATAAGGATACATATGCTGCAAAAACTTAACCACAGGCAAAGAAAGAGAGAAAGTGAATTTCTTGCCAGAATCAAATGATGCTTCGTTGCCACCCGTTGCCATGTCAACGTCTGGGAGACGGCCAGCATGGCAACGGAAACTATCATCATAAAATGGTACAGTAGTAGAAATAGCTAGACCAGGAGGGGGCGGGCTCTCCTGGGAAAAGGTCCGCGGAGAGGTCCAATGATTGGTCATGCGGCTCGCTGTCAGGAATAATGGTTGTACGGTGGTAGAGGGTGCCCAATGCCATTCTGGTAGTGATGGTGCTGACGGTGGGCGATGTACTCTGCATAACCCATTGTCAACTTCTCGCTACGGTACCTTGGGAGGAGAAGAGATGCATCGGTAAAAGCAAGGCTGGAACACGCACAATGAGCCAAGACACAGAGCTGCACCTACTGGGATTCTTTACGATCTGTTTACAAGATCACACTACACTCCTTTTTGTCTTCTATGTGATCATAACCCGTCTGTGAATGTGCAGAATGTGTAGGTGAGGAACACGATTTTGGGCGAGGATGCCTTCTAGTTTCAATTTCTAGTTTGAACAATCATATTTGAGCAGGCTTTGGTTGCCCACAGGTAAACACTCCGTGTGGAGAGCGAAATACACAGTTAACTGCTTAATTAAATTTATTCTTTGGTTATTATTTATGACAGCTGTTGATTTAGACTAGCAAAACAATTGCCTAGAACTAAAACAACTACAAAAAAGTATAAGTTTGTGTTTAGTGTGGATGAAAACTGACTGTGAACAAGCATGCAGATATCTACCAGAAGCCCCAAAATATTGCCCGTTGTTCTGAGATTGCCCACAATGCAAAGTTGTGTCAAGATTGTGAATTTATCGGCTTTCCTGCAGCTCCCTCTGGAGCCCAAATAAAACCTTTACAAAACTTAGGCAGGAGATACTCCAAACAACATGTGTAAGCTTACCTGGTTAACTTAATGGTCTTCCTGAAGTCATTTGTGATGGGAGCTTTATAACCTCCCTTTCGTAGTAAGGAATCTATGGTTTGAATGTGGTCCCAACCTTGATGAAAAAGAACAGTTTTACACAATATCCAGATTTAGTTGGATTTGAAAGTTTTTATTAAAAGATCACAGATAATCCTGGATCTTAGGGTCCACAAAAATATCTCACCTTGCTCCTTCGCAACCTCTGGTAGGTAAGTGGCGGTGCGCTTTGATCCTTTTTCATTGAAAAATTCTATCCTAATACCATGAACGCCCACCTAAACATCAAGAGAGAAACAACAATGAAAGAATACGTTTATCACATAAATTGCTCCATCAAGTCAAAGCTGTAAAAAATGACCAAGCACTTCAGGCAAAATGGACCACTGCTATATTTTACAACCACATTCAACGTTATTGAAAATTCCCCCCTGATTGGTTAGTGTAAATTGTATCCACTATTTGCGTTAATGAATGATATCGATATTTCAATGTGTAAGCACCAGCAAAGCACCCAATCAAGCTCGATGAACTGTGGTGCACTAAAAGCTACTTGCTAGAGTAGATTATTGATTTATTTGAGCACTATTATTCCGATAAAAAGATAATACACAAAAATTAAGGGTGCTCCGATTGATCGGCTGATATTACCTCTAATTAGTTTGATCGGCGATCTCTTCAAATGCCGATCTGGTGAGGCACAACCAACAGCTGTCACCCATGAGTTGCAACTCTCAACAGAGATGAGAAGGAATCTGTGAATACTTTTGTGTACTAACTTAAGTAGTTAGATGATTACATCCTCCCCCACCTGGAGCTGATGGTGGAAATAACCAATGAGTGAGGCGTCTTGCTTCTCTTCTCATCTCTGTTTAGAGTTGCACATGCGCAGTATCGATTAAACAGTGCAATGGCTGCATCATGGGCTTCGGCGGTGTGATCCTTCATGTAAATTGGTTGTGAAGTTGTTTATTTTTGCGTGTAAAGAACGTTTGTGTGCCTTTCAGGGTGATGTACATTACATTTCCTTTAGCTGACACTTTTATCCTCAGCGACTTCCAATAATTGCATTCAACCATAAGGGTACAGACCCAGAACAGCAAGAATCATTAAAGTACATTAGCTTAAAAAAGCCAAACTTTTTTTCTTTTTACCAGAGTTAACGATGGTTTTTAGACCATCATCTTCTTAACCAAGGTGTAGTCGGAAGAGATGTGTTTTTAGCCTGCGGCGGAAGATGCGCAGACTTTCTGCTGTCCTGATGTCAATGGGGAGCTCGTTCCACCATTTGGGAGCCAGGACAGCAAACAGTCGTGATATTGTTGAGGGGCTAGTTGTCCCTCGCAGTGAGGGAGCAGCAAGCCGATTGGCCGATGCAGAGCGGAGTGGACGGACTGGGGCGTAAGGTACGTGTACGTGTTTATTTGCATATAGCATAGGGAGTCTATCACGAGTGGTCTGTCTGATCGGGTTGTATAACCTCCTCTACTGCTGTCCGCTGTGTGGGACTCCCTGGTGAGAGCCTGTCTCAGGCCGGCAGGACAGACGCTGTGCGGTGCGAACAGGACGCACATTTGTCCTGTCTCTGGTATTAATGCCTTTTCTTTGTCAACTATCTGCGATTGGAATGATTTCCCAAACATCCAGAGAGAGTTGAAATGTGTGTCCTGCTCATATGGTGGTTTTAAAATCCTGCACAGCGTGACTCCTGCAGCTGCTGACAGCGCAGGTGAAACGTGACACAGACACAGCTGATATAGGAGTTTATGTGGTGCTGAATTGGGGGTAAAAAAGCAACAACACGATAGTAATAATGGATATTTACTGAAAAAATTCTGAGTAGGATTTTGCCCTGTAGTGTTTATTTGGATATAGAGCAGGTGAGAGAAAGCCGATCATATCAGCCCCAAAAATCCTGATCGGAACACCCTTAACAATTATTCTTGGTCGTTTACTTGTTGCTGCTGTTGCAAAGAATTTTGGTGCAGACAAATACATCTTTTAAAAAAAAAAAGTGTTAGAGCTGCCTGAGTATATTAGGAGAGAGACCAAAGCTGTAAAGCACCACCATCCTCAAAGCAAATATTATTCTGTGTCTGTGCCTGTTTTAGCAAAGCATGTGTCGAACCTCCCAGTCAAGGTAATCACCGACGTCTTCAAAGTTGGTGAGAAGAGACACTGAGCAGAAGAGGCGAGGCAGCTCATCCCTTGTCATAGGGGGGAAGCGGCTGTCTTTAAGGGCACTGCAGACAAGAGAAAAGGCACAAAGGACAAGACCATTACAGGAGGAAATTCAGTTAGTAGCTGACTCAATTATGGCGAAAAAACGGTTGGATAAACATGTGCAGGGTTCAAAACTTCGATCCAAATTTTTTTTTTATGAAGGCAAGATTCCACTTTGTTTTACAGCATGAGATGAAGAATCAGGGGAGAGATTTTATCTAATATAGGTGAACTTTAGTTGCATCAGTCACTTATAATGTCTGTCCACGGTGCTGTTTGTAGTGTGTGTAATGTGTGTGCAGCTAAAAGCTATGTTTCTGTGTATTTGACAGGTCAGAGGCGTTTGCCCTCAGGTCAAAAGTACTAATGAAGACATTCCACAACATGTGAGACTCAACTTTCTACCTTGTTAGCAAGATTACATCAAATCTACTGGAAGGGAATGGTTACCAAGAAACTTGGTGGAAGGATGTGTTATGGGTCAAGAGAGAACCCCTTACATCTTTGGTGAGGATCCAGGATTTTATATCACTTTAACATTGCAAGATTTAAGTGGATTTCTCAGAGAATAATTCATGGATCTTGATGGAAAACAATCTGACATGTTTATGGGAGTGATATTTCTGGGTATAAGCCATTTTTTTTTATATTCATTTAAAAAAAACATGCCCTCTGTCCTTATGTAGAGGATTGAGGTGGGTTGCATGATATTTAAAAGGATCAGTGTGTAGAATTTAGTGACATCTTTTGGTGAATTTGCATTTTGCAGCTGAATACCCCTCACCTCATCCTCCCCTTCCAAACATCAAAGACTTCAGCTGTCATAAAAACTTAAATGGTGTTTAGTTTGTCCAGTATGGGCTACTGTAAATAAAACATGGCGACCTCGGTAGAGAGGACTCGCTCCTGATGCTCATTATAGGGTAAAGAAAACAAACATTCGTCAAATTTTGATGATTTCCCGTTATTTTATATTCAATTTCGGCCAAAAGATCCCTTTCAGCTAAATATTACACACTCAACCTTTAATAGACAATAAGATTAATGAGAGATGCTGGCTTCACCCCCGTCACTGGGTTGCTTGTTCACTTTAATTTACAACAGTGACTTTATTTATCAACAAAGATACTCTATCACAGCTTTGACAAAGAAAGAATTGTTTCCACACTGTTGCTTACCTGGTAAGGGTGTACTCCCTGAGTCCTGAGTGCAGATTCATGGCAGAAAAAGTACCTATACAACCCCGCAACCGCTTGTCTCTGCCTATTTTCCATGTGACAAACAGCGGGCTGAAAAAAAGGACAGAACAGACACCATGTCCAAGAGGCAGAACTATCATAACATGCACAGCGAATGGACATTTCTTAAGTGTGGAAACCTTTTTGAATGTTTTTAACATAATCATATATTGAGGCAGAAGTGTCAGCATGTGGGCCTCCATTAGAGAAGGCTTGCTGTTAATATTACATTGCTACAGGGGTTATTTGCAAAACTGAAATGGGTAAAACAGCACCTCCATGATTTAATAAAATAAAGAGCATGTTAACAAGAGGCAAAGGTCCATTTTCCTTAACTTTAAAACAACTGCTTCAAAATAATTTTCACTTGATGGTCACAGTCTGTAGTTTAATGGCCAAGTTTGCAGAGTGCTGTGTCTGTGTCAAATGTTGTGGTTGTTTTGGGCGTTTTGATAATTCGGTCTGACTGTGCCCCCAGGTGAAGCATGTGTCCAGGACACCACATACCACAAGTAGGGACTTCATATGGTGATGGTTTGGCCAAACTCTCACTGGTTAGGTCGTACAGGCTTGGGGATGATGGAAATGTTGATTATTATATATTTGTGTACTTTCCTTTGTTTTCTTTTGCAACATTTTGTCCTTTGTATTGAAAAGTGTGCGCAGAGGAATACAGACTTTGTTTACAGTATGCATTTACGCCTTCACTGATCATATGGCCATTGAAAGACACATTTAAAACCACAATACACCCATTACTTCAACACAGCCCCTGTCAACAAGTCGCTCCAAACTTCCCAAACTGGCCCGTGTTAAGTCGATGAACTGGAACAGTCCGTTCTGTCTTCTCTGGTAAACAACCCCCAGCCTCAACATGGATGTAAAACCGCCTACAGAGTCACATGCTATCACATTACACCGCCTGTACGTCCAGGGGTGAACGGGTTTAGGTGGAGGGCGCCGGAGGGCGGTTACACAAAACATGGATTAATCCTTTGAGTTAATAAATGGCAACGTACACATTTAATCCGACGTCCGGTGGATGTCTTAGTTTGTCAAACACGGTATTTGTTTTGTTAATTTAATACTGTCAGTTGGGCACACAACTGCTGGACAGGAGCCTCCTTCTCTTTATGGGACGATGCTGCCCTCGGCTTGTTTTCGCTTTGTTCCAAACCACAGTGGCCCGGTACAAAGACGCAGCTGTAAGGGAAACCTCCAGCCTGCAGTGATGTTAGACTTTCCGCAGATTTACCATTTCAGTAATTAATACAAGTCCATTAGCGCTGCCCTACCACGCTAATGTAGCTCGTAGCTAACAAAGCTAAGCCTATTATGTGGCAATCCCGGGTTCATTGAGGGTAGCTGGACAGATTAAGGACACAAATGTTAGCTTTTGATATTTACTGTTTGACATGTAGGGGGAAATGAATAACGCCAAGCAAAGCTGCTGCTGATAGAGCGATAGAATGATGACATTAACTCGAATAGCTCGTTCCACCCTCTCCCGGCAACTGTTGGTGGTTAGCTGGCTTGAGCTAGGAGCTAACCGCCGTAGCTAACGTTAGCTATCTCTGTTCGAGAGGGATAGATCATCGTAAAATGTATTTTATGCCAAGTGCCAGCTGGATGTTAATAAACTACAGGGTGCGTCAGTCATTGATAGATGATCCAGCTCGATAACATTAGATCCGATCATTCATTTTAGCGAACATGCTAAGCTAATGTGGCTGCGGGCCAGTGCAGACAGTCTCCTCGACAAGGCCCAAATTCCAACTTGAACAAATTCACCTCTGATCGCGACTTTTTCGCTTCAAATTCATAGAAAATTAAAGCTCGTTTCGACGTGACAGTCCGTGCCCGTGGAGCAGGAGCGGGATGCATGTGGGAGGCTGTGAGCGGCGCCGCGGGTCGCTATAGTAGTGTGATTCTATCAATGAGCTTTGACATGCAGCAAAACAACAAAAGACAGAGAATACTCACTAGGGATCATTTGTAAACCTGGGTGTTCTCGGAGGTTGGTATCCGTACAGATGGCAATAAAGCACGTCAAAACAGAAGCAGCACATCTCCGCCGAGACCACCATCTTTCTGCCTCCACTTCCCGAGCCGGGTCCCGGGCTGAGATTCGGGGAGAGGCCGGATGAAGAGTAACCGGCCGGGGCTGGGGACAGAGCGTTCGTGCCGCTGCTACCACCACTACTACCGCTGCCACTAACGATACCCCCGGGTCCCCCCAGGCCGTTGGATCTGCTCACGTTCGCCGCCGCTGCAACGGTCGCGGAGGAGCCAATCCCCAGCTCCGAGCCACAATGTCCGGTTCCTGGTACCCCGCTTCCCGCCCCCACCCCGCCAGGACCCCCCGACCCGGGCGATCCCGACAGTTTCTGCTTCTTCACCCCGCAGCACCCGGCCGCCATCTTGGAACAATCTGCACCGACACACCGCTTCCGACCCATAACCGTCACCGCGGGAAGGGTGGGGGGGAACGCCGACCAGACGTAGAAATCCCACTGCGCCGATACGTACGACGGACGATCCTCCACTTTCACGCTTTTCTTTTTTTGTCGGACGACGAAATGAGCGATGTGGCGAGAAGACTGCAATGTCACCCTAGCGTTGCCTTTAAAAATGCGCGACTTTCGCTACGCAAAATCCATACTTTGCGCTGGATGAGCGTTTTTATTTTTTATTCCTTGAGCAGTCAGCGGGGTCCAGCTGACTACGGTGGATCACCGATGTAGTCCGGGCCAAATAGTCAGCCTCTCCTCCCTAACACGACACAATCCGAGGCGATCTCAGCCGGTTCCCCTGGTACACACACACACAAGTTCAGGGAGAGCACCGTCCGAACAGGCCGCAGATGACACTAGGCAGGCGGTCCAGATGTGAAGCCGACAGCCGGTGCGCCGAAGCCCCGCAGCAGCGCACCTCTCCAAGTGGGAGCCGGGAGCTCGAGTACGCAGGACCCATACGCCTCAGCACGAATTGCGCACAGTGTCCGCGTCGCCTCTCGCTGCAGCAGCTCTGTTTTCTTCCTGCCTCACGAACTTCTACTGACACCACAGGCCCAGTATGTAGGAATCCCAGACACCGGGATCACGCAGGGTAAAATGGCATCTGACAATGCGGGGTTGGCATGGCACGATGAACCGCCTCAGCACCGAGCGAGTCATTTCAGCAACGTTAGGCCACAGTTTGCACCTGCATGACGGCGTCTCAGTTGTTGGAGCCTGTTATTTTAAAAATAAAAATGTCAATAACATCCCCGCGTCAGATGAGGAGCGGAAAGTTTTCAGCAGGGGTTTGTGTGCAGGTTGTCATCCGTGTGTGAGGAGACAGACAGAGGAGCAGGTCCGGTCCGTGGGAAATCCTCCGGGTTCGGCCGCCCCTCGCTCCGCACCCGTCTCTCAGCTGCTACCATTCAGTGCTGTTCGGGTAAGAAGCCCTGGGATCGCTCTGTGGGCACAGGCATCGGTGTCGTCGGCACGTCGGAACCGGATTCAGAGTCTGCGTTGCGTCCACTTGCCACACATCGTGCGTAGCTGCCGTGGAGGCACGCGCACCCCTGACGCTCATAGGCGTGTATGCGTGCATGAGAAAGTATGGGTATACCCCGAAGTTATGAAAGGCTTTAGGATCAGAATGGCATCCATATGGGCCTCTTCTTTAGATGTGATTCACATAGTTCAAGCATCCTGGAAGCAAGCATCTCTATAAAAGTGACTCACTCTTAGGTACTACATCTTTAATAGTTCATGTTAGTCATTTGTTATTTGAGAGTTGGCATCTTGACATATGTCACAACTGTCACATGCCCAATCCTGGCTCTCTGAATTGTTATGCACTCCACACCTTGTCACCATCCCTGCCTCGTGATAAACATCTATTAAAACGTACATTCATCATTATAGAGACGTGAACATCTTCTGAAAGTCACACATGATGAGTTGAAGACGACCCTGTAGACTACTGATTTTGGAAAAAACACAGTCTGATATAGTTTCCCTCTATCACCTGGATGGGGGATGTAGGCGATTTTGAACCCTGGACACTCAAAACTGAAATTGAACTCCATTTAAATGGTTGTTTCCCTCTCCTAATTTTCAAAAACACTGAAGAATAGGAAATCTACACACTCATCAGCATGGTCTGCACTTAGCTGAACTTAATTTGAAATAAAGCAGAAGGGAACAAACTGGTTCCTGTCTGCATGGTCTGCACTTAAGTGAAGTTTATTTGAAGTAAAGCAGAAGGGAACAAACTGGTGAGACTTAAAACAGTGGTATAGGTCATCCATTCTACAAGCTTGATCCCTTTGGAGTTCACAGTTTGTGGCCTTTTTTATACAATTGATTTTAGCTTTACATACCACATTGAAAATGTTAAACCCATGCCAATCCCTGGTAGGGGAGAGGGGGGTTATGTGAGACATCGGGTAATGTGAGACACCCCCTGTATCTAGGCAATGGAACACATTTGTGGTCATTTGACCATTATGTTTTCAAGCTCCTCCAACCCCCCCTTGCCATGAAGGAGAAGTTGGTGCTAGTGCTGTGGAAAGTATGTTTTTTCACAAAAATGTGTTTTTTGCATGTAAAAGTAAATTTTCTTGCTTTGAACTTAATCAGCTGTTGTGTCAAAACAAATTGAATCAGGTAGAATAACTTATATCCTACATGTTGGTGAACTTCCAACATATAAAACCATGTGATTGATGCTAGCTGAAGATTAGCCTGAATTACTAAGAGATGTTGTTTTTTCTAAAACGGTGGCTGTGGGGTAAAGTGGGACACTGTCTCACTTTACCCCACCATGAAGCACAAGTTAAGTTTAGTCTTAAACATATTCTAGTGTTATTTTACATTATATATGTTTTATTTTTCATAAACATTGTAGAAAAGCCATCATGCCAAGAAACTATACACGAGGAAGACAACCTGGGGCCAAACAACCCTCGCAGAGATGGAGAGTGCAGCCGCTGAGGTCATGCAAGGAAAGGAGTCCTTAAGAAAAGCTGGAAGGTATAGAAATATTGATGAGACAACCCTCAAAAGATTCATAAAGAAAAAAGAGAGAGGGGAAGTAAAATCAGTAGCCTGGGGTGCAGTAGCTGAGGCAAAGAGAATATTCAGAGATGAGATGGAGGAGGAGATTGCCAAATTGAAACAACTAGCTGACCAGTTCAATGGCCTTGCGCCAGTTAAGTGCCGTGAACTGTGCAGGTAAGCTAGGGTGTGCAAGAGATCACATGAATCATAATAATCATAAATGTGCTTAATTGACCAATCCCCATGATTCTGTTACTAGTCCAATATTAGTTTTGGAATGTGTGGTTGTCAATCTAGCTGTCAGGATTTTAACTATTACAACATGTGTTGTTATGCTAGTGTTAAAGTGGAAAAAGTAAGTGGACCACTTTATCCCCTTGATTTCTCTGGTGTGTCTCACTTTACCCCGTAGCTGGGGTAAAGTGGGACCCAAGACCACTTTTTTAAAAACAATCATATTTTCACTGCCCTTTGTCCTGAAGACATTCTGATAATTTCCATTGCTAGAAAACATCCTGAATTAATGGGAAATGTGTAAATTTGACTGATATATCATTTTAGCTTGCTTAGAGGGGAGCAAATGTTAAAAAATGTCTCAGATTACCCCGCTCTCCCCTACTGTTTTTCTTTTCAGCCCAACATTCCCTATCTGTGTGAACAATTTCTTATTAATCACAACTTTTTATGTTTTTACACTGTGAAGGTTTGAACCTGTCACGTGGTCTGATCAACGACACCTGCATTTTAAAACCTATACAAAGCTTCAAACTTGATTTTGCCAACACAGTTTACAATGTCCAATGAATCGGACTTCCCACCTGTCAGAATAAATAATCTCAGAGGAAAATATTCCCTGCCTCTCACGCACATCGGAGAAAAGTAAGATAAAGCTGAGAGTAGACTGTCATGTTAGTATCTGTGCTGTTTGCTTTATTTGTCGTGTTGATCCTCATAACAGAACCAGAGCCAATGAAACAAATGACCTTTGAGTGTAATCTTAAACCCTCATTCTCCTGCATTCATGACTTCCCTCTACAATACACCAATAAGATCAGCCTCAACATATGTTTAGCTTTGATGTGGAAGAATAGAAAACATGTCAGCTACTGTGGAGTCAAAAACTCCCCAAAATATGACAACTTATAGTACATTTAAAACAACTTCACCAAAGTGCTTTTCAATTTAAAAGGTATGAAATATATAAAAAAGCTGATAATTTACAATTCAAAGCATTTTCAACATGACAATAGATGGCCAAAGAGAAGATATGTGTTTTTCCAATGATTTGAAGTGTGCAAAAGAGGGGGCAGAATATGAAGTGCTAAGCTTTTCTACAAGTTAGGGTTGACTATAACAATGCATGCTATTAATGTTTGTCAGCGGAAAAATCAGTTTTTCATAGTTGTGAATGATGTGATGTCACAAAGCTTTATTGTCATATTCATCCCTGTCAAAGGTGTGTATTTCCTTTCTGATGTGAGTGATGTGCCAAAATACTGAAAATTCACATTATATTGAAGACCTTTATCTACATTATTAAGCTTATGTTTGCATTGTATTTAATGGCTTATTTATATCTGTATATTCCCCTCGTAAATCTTTATAAAAGGTACGATTTGACATGAGAATGACACCTCATAATGTCATTGCGCCATGTTACACAGTGACAATATAGTTATTGAAATTTCAATCTTAAAGAATGTCTCGTTCATTAAAATGTTTTTCTACATAAATTAACTGTATTTTGATCTAATAGTATATATTCAGGGTTATCGGAAGCACAGAATGTTTTAGCTCACTAGAGCAACATTTACTGTGATGTACATGAGCAGCTGAGCAGAGTGTTATCTCTTCAAAACACCATTCATGTGACCGCTGGATTTTGGGCATAGGTGATGTCACTGCAATCCATCCAGATTATCTCTTAAAACTACAGGAGGGACGCTGGCAGGGTGAGTTACTGCCTGTCCCAGCTACAGCATAAACTGCTGTTCAAGGTCAGCGTGGCTTTAAGTGAAGTGAAAAGGCTGAGCTGCAGAGTTTTAATCTTTCTATTCAAGAGGAATTCTGACATGCACAATCATCGCCCAGTGCATATGTATATGGAGAGAATGGACTGGTTTGTTCCATTCGTCCCCCATCTGTTTCTATTCCTGGGAGCAGGAACAATCAAGCATGTTGTTAATAAGCTTTGTAGTGGAATTTCCCCACAGCCGCTGGACACGCTGGCTCCGGAGATATCATGTGCAAAAGTCGACAGTTGACAGAGATTTAGGCGTCTTAATTATAACTCGTGTCCATGGAAAGTTTACTAAAAAAGTCAGAAAACACAGAATAACCTTCTGTACGTTTGGACTTGCCTTGCTCAGTGACTCAGTGATTACTTCACTCCAACTGAGATTTCTACATATCAAAACAATCACTTACAGTTGGCCAATCTCCTGTTGTTACACAAAATCTCTCGGCCTGTTTAAGATAAAGGAAATCGAATCTCTCATTTTTTATTCATGGTTATTATCTGTATGGGTTCAACTGCCCAATAAGATGATAAATAATCGATATGATAGGCTGGTTAACACATTAAATACCTCTGGACGTGTACTCTGAAAAAGACTGTAGGAGGTCAGCAGCATCTTACACAGGGGTGGAGGCTGAGTCACACATCTGTGTCACAGTGGATCAATGTTGTTGCAGTTCCCAGGGGTCGTAGGGCAGTTAAAGGTTGCGGCTCGCACAGGACCATATTTATAACCAAGCTAACCATAAAATCCCCAGATGGATTTGCAAAACCAGATTTGGTTACAGGAAAATATGTGTGCTCAATTGTGCAAGTTAAGGAATTCATAAAAATGTTAATACATCTCATGAATGCAAATGTAATATCAGTGCACCCTTTGACAATACTGCATCATTCTCTTCCCTCTCCGTCTGGACTCAGCTGTTTTCCCCTCTGACTCCCAGTTTAATGATATTTCTCCCCTCCATCAGAGTCACTCCCTATTTTATCGCAGGCTCATCTCATAAAGAAGGATGACATGTCATCCACTCAGCTTCTCCTCTCCCTCTATATGCACTTATATGGAGTGAAACAAAAATCCCCTC
Source organism: Platichthys flesus (assembly GCF_949316205.1). Classification (NCBI taxonomy): domain Eukaryota; kingdom Metazoa; phylum Chordata; class Actinopteri; order Pleuronectiformes; family Pleuronectidae; genus Platichthys; species Platichthys flesus. The sequence continues at coordinate 13,782,168 of NC_084959.1, read as the reverse complement.
TGAGCTTTTTATTTCTTAAATGGCACGTCTATCTCTCAGAAATATTGAGTCACCTACTGTTCTGACGGTGACTCTTCTCTCTGCCTCACACCGGTCCTTTGTTTGTTTTGTTGGTTTTGGTGAACTAGTAATCAATGTACTTTCTCATGTTGTCGTCATTGTCAGTAAATGAGGGGATGAAATGTCAAGATTTAAGTTTTATCAGTGATTCACCTTCACGCCTCGCTCTGTCATTATTATTAAAGTGTGACAATCTTAGGTAAGAGAGCGCAGCTTTGAAATCACCATAGGGACTTTAGTGAGATATATTATTATGCCTATAATATCTGTTCATTCAAGAGTAATTTATGCATGGAACAGTAAATGTTCTGTGTTTTATATAGCACTTCTCTAGTTTGAATGACCATTCAACGTGCTTTACAGTAAATTTAGTTGTTTATCCATGCACAGTGAATCTATGTGCAGCACTCACTCCACCACTCATCACTAACACACTGTCAGCACAGTCGTCAGAGGCAATTTTGTGGCACTGTGTCTTGCCCAAGGACACTTCAGCACGAGAAATGGTTAGTGGAAAACCTTTTCTATCTCAGCACATTAGGTCAAGAATTTGAACACGGAATCAAGTACAGTGTTGTATTGAATAGAGCTTCCTTTTATTTACAGAAGTTTAAGACACTAGACACAGGACAATTTTTTGTTGGTTTAGCTTTATCTCAATCAGGTCATTATAAACATTTTAATAAATAAATTAGAAGATCCTGAGCAAAAAAATAGTCATACAATCATCACTCAAAACATGGACCTTTTGTTTCCAATAAATAAGATGACTACCGTTGTCTCACTAAAGGTCTCTATGATCACATGTTTTTATAATTAGCTTATGCGTACAATTCCTCAGCAGAGTATACAAGATTGATGGCCACATTCATGTGACTTGCACTTATCTATCTCGGAAGCTATAGCAAATTTCTGAAAGCACCATTATATCCCAGCTGCATGGAGACCTTTCGGTTTTGCATGAGTATAGCTGCACCACAGATGGGCTGGGAAAAGTGGAGTACAGCAGGCTCTAAAAGTGCTCTTTAAACATCATCTGTACACAGAGAATTTACATGCCAATATGCTGGCTTGTGCATACAGTATACAGCACTCACCGTCATCACCACATAAATCGTCCCTAATGATGTGACCCAGATGTTTTACTTTGTTGACTCCATTTACAAACTGCATGGTCTCTAGCATAAGAATGACAGGCACAATAGTTCTCTCAGACTTTAAGATAAACGGAGAAAGAAAGAGAGTGATTGCATTAATACCATCTTATAATCATTGACAGAGCAGCTGAGTTGCACACACTAGAATCTTGGCGTATTCATTTTCCCCACTTTACTTTTAATACATATTGTCTGCTGCTTATTTTTTGCATAACTCTTAATCTATAATTGTTTTTTATTGTTTAGTTGTTTGTACTATCCTTAGCTCAATAAACGCTGTATTAAATTTTACTAGAGCAGCGCTGAACAGACTCAAATTCCCTGTATGTGCACAAACATAAAGCTCACAGTGCATCCTTTGTTAGAGCTGTACTTTTCTATTCTTCCTGTGGGGGTCAGTAAAGCGTCGCAGCTGCCATAGAACACGCGTAGAAGAAGGCGGCGCGGGGAGGATCCGGGTGTTTGAAAGTGGCGGGCAGTAACAACACTCATCTCACAGACGACGTCGGCCTCAACACTCGGGTCAAGAGCAAAGTTTACAACAAGTCAACACTCAGAGGAAACGTTTCACAGAGGCGCTCGGATATCCATGTCCTCTTCTATCAACCACAGCCTCCGGGTGCAGGTTCTGTGACACACGTTTCGTGCTGTTGGAGGAAACGTGGAAAGGTAACTTTCAAAAAAATCTACGTATTGCTAATAACTGCAGCTAGCTAGTTGGTGAAATGCTGTTATCAGGGCGTTTGGTCCACGGCGGTTTGTTTCTCCACCAGTGTTACTGTCAGTTCACTCGAATGCACTTTTAACCAGCGCTAACGACAAAGTTGCTAGCTTGAGTTTCAGTGCGTCTCCGTCGGAGTGAACGTGAGCTGCAGTTAGCTCACTGGCTCGTGTGTCCTATAATACGGACTGACAGCACAGGGAAATAGAGGAGTTGTCGCAGGAGGATACCTTAACACACAGCTCGGTGCTGATGTGTCTGCTCGGGCGGTGGCACTGGAAGCTGCGGTGTTATCCTCAGGCCAATCAGCTGCTCCGCAAATGGTGAATCGTGGACTGACTCTGGGGACAGTTTTGGCAACACCCATATTGATTCTCCCGAGACAATTATTAGATTCGCCACTGATGGACAGACTCAAAATAATGCAATTCCATAAAACCAGTCCTGTCTTCCAGACACTGATACCATTTACTTTGACTGGGCATGTGGGGACTGCTGCCCACATGTGTACTTTACAATATAGGACAAGATGATGAATATCCCTGTGCCACACAGTTCAGTTTGATTAAACACGGTCATAACAGAAGATTATGTATTTTAGTGTATGGTAATAAAGTGTATCTGACATTTCCATTTCAAATGTATTAGTCATGTTTACATAGGTGTAAATAATAATAATAATAACTGGAATTTGTATAGATAAGTTATTCAAGGTTTTAGGAATAATGATAAAACAATGGGACTTTTCTTTATTTCGTCATTTTTAAGTAAAACGTAACATGACCACAAAGGACAGACAACTCAAAGACAACTGCAGATGGTAAGACCATTATTATCATTATACACAGAGAGATCTTTAAGAAGTTTTTTCTTCAAATCACATCTATCTATCTTCAAATATTCCATTGTAATGCAAGCCACTACGACAGCTACTGTATAAAAAATAACAGTACGTCGATGTTGTCTTATAGTCACTCTTAAGTTGCTTTATTCAATTTCAATGTTTTCCCTGCTGTTCTCAAATTATAAGTATCCTCATGAAAAAATGCTTATTTTGAATAACAGGAATCACTGAGTTTCTTTCACTTTGGTCATTGTCAGCCCTTTAGTTTTTAGTGTCTCTTATTTAAAGGTTATGTTTAACTGACAAACTCACCTGAGTGTCATGTTTGCATCACCTGAATATTGTACTCTCATCTTGCTTCATAAACACGGGGAGGGCCGATATACATGACATTAATGTGTGCCTGGAGTAGGGATGAAAACAAAGAACAGAAAAGTTCAGATCACAACATGCTGGATTGCGATTCTATTCTCTGCTCTGGATACCATTACTCTACTATATCTTTACATTGAAAATTTATGTTTTTAGTTTTTTTCACAAGTCCCTTTTCCATTGAAAATATTTAAGGAACTCTAATGACACATCTGGCCCTATAAATGGACTGCTGTTACTCACTTCTCTTCTTCATTATAACAATCCTCTTTTCCCTTTTTTCTTCAAACAGGATATTTACTGGAATCTTTCATCATGACAAATGAGGAGGCAAAGGTGATCCCAGTGCGGGTTGCTTTGCGATGCCGTCCGTTGGTACCAAAAGAAATCAATGAAGGATGTCAGTGCTGTCTCACTTTTATGCCTGACGAGCCCCAGGTCTGAGCTCAATCATTTCGCGAAAATACTTCTTATGTTTTCAACTTTTATATGTAAAAATTGCTAAAAAGATGTTTGTCTTCAGGTAATTGTTGGCACAGAGAAGGCGTTCACCTATGATTATGTGTTCGATGCCAATGCTGAGCAAGAAGAAGTGTACAGTACGGCTGTGTCCCCCTTGTTGACTGGGCTTTTCAAAGGTAGCTATACCTCGCGAAACAGTGATTGACTCTGTCTGTCCAGTTTCACCCTAGCACTGGGATATGACCCTGTAGGGTCTGCCAAATAAGAAGAGTTTTTGATCTTTAGTTTTGCTTAAAGAGATGTAATATCATTTATGGCTGCAAAAAAGTAAAATGTAAAACATCATCCAATGACCCAAGTCAAGTCATTTTGTATCCTCACTAAATTCTCCTTTTTGTAGGCTACCATGCCACGGTTCTTGCTTACGGACAAACGGGATCAGGAAAGACCTTCTCCATGGGAGGAACATACACATCAGCTCAGGAGAATGATTCTTCAGTTGGAGTTATCCCAAGAGTTATCCAGAGAATATTTCAGGAAAGTGAGAAACGGAAAGACTGTGATTTCTCTCTGGCAGTATCTTACCTGGAGGTTGGTGGACATATTGTTTTGTGTCAATATTTTTTTTAAATAACATTTATTGTAGCTGCCATGCAGCAAATTATACTTTACTGCACAATAGTTATATAATTGAATTTGGTTAAGCATTTCCTTTTGATTGTAGATCTATAATGAAGATATATTGGACTTGCTATCTTCAGCCAAAGATAAACCTTCCATCAGCATTCGGGAAGATCCCAAAGATGGCATTAAGGTGAGTGACAGCACACATTGTCTCTTGTATTGGGAGCTTATAATAAACTGACAGATAAACCTCAAACTACATTCATGTCTTTATGTTGGTGTCAGCCTGTGTTTTCATGACTACGTCTTCTTTAACAGATTGTGGGCTTAACTGAGAGGAAAGTGTCCTCTGCCCAGGAGATGGTGGGCTGTCTGGAGGTGGGAAACTCTGTTCGCACTGTGGGCTCAACAGCTATGAATGCTGCTTCTTCACGCTCGCATGCCATCTTCACCATAACACTGGAGCAGCGCAGAGGGACAGACAAGTCAGTGTGGTGTTTTCTCCATTAATCATTTTATCATTGTGATACTTTCTTGTTGGTTTAACATACCTTTAACACCACAAACTTAATTCTCTCATATTGTTCAGACCTTTAGGTCAGGACTTTGAAGGAACTGCAAATATGACTACAAGTTATTTTGCTTCAAGTCTTTCCAAGCTTCGCACACCAGGAGTTGTGCTGTTTAGCCTTTTCTTCCTGGCAAATGCTCTCACAGTCCCATCAGATTTGTGTGAAGTGTCTGCTAGCTGCCATCATTCTGGAGTAGGTTATTTCAGGGAGCTATAGCAGTATTTGGCTGCATTATTCGTGACCAGTCTCCTTGCCTGTGAGGCTGAGCAGTACCCCCTGTTGCATGAGTCTGTTGCCACCACCATGCTGCACCATTTGGTTGGTTTTAGCCTAATCTCTTTAAACAGATTCTACGTGTGAATATGCCGAATCTGTGAGGGACAAGATTTTGGGGCGGGAAGCATCTGGATCTATTTCTAGTCTGACCAAATACATTCGAGCTGACTTTTGCCACCGTCAGGTAAATGGTCTGTTTTGAGAGCAGTAGAGGCCGAACACATTCTCCTAAATTTGTTTGCTATTGACAAAATGTTGCATGGATCTCTTACATCAAAGTATCACTTTTGGGGTTTTATGTGGACAAACGTTTGACTTGTGTGCTAAAAGAAACAAGTCAAACTGTATACTATGTGCAGTGAATTCAGTTTGGCCCATATATCTGCTGTCTAGATCACAAGCCCCAGTATATTGGCTGTTGCCCCCAGAGGCTAAATTGTCATCAGTTGACATCCACTCGGCTCAGTGATGATCGGTACCTGGTGTTCTCAAGACAGAGTCTCATCAGACTAATAATTTCTTTCAGACCCAGTCATTTTAAATGTTTGACAATCTCCAGACAGGCTTGTTTGTTAACTGTTGTTAGTGTTTTTTTTGTAAGGATGCCATATGCTACTGCCCCTGAAATTGGACTAGTGTGTGCAGGTCTATATGCAATACATGCTTTTGAACAATTTAAATTTTTGTTGCAGAGTCGACTCAATGGTTTCAAAGTTGCACCTTGTGGATTTAGCTGGTTCAGAGCGACAAAAGAAAACCAAAGCAGAGGGCGATCGTTTAAAAGAAGGTAAATTAATATATCAAATTTTCTTAAGACTCGGTTATTTATAAGTTTTCAACTCTCAATTTATGATTCCCCCAAATTATGTATAGACTCCTTATGAGCTTTATACCCTTTGTATTGTGAACGTATCCTTAATAACACTATTTCTGTTTTGATGCCATTTCTTTTCTTCTGTAGGCATCAGCATCAACCGCGGCCTTTTGTCTTTGGGTAACGTCATCAGTGCTTTGGGGGATGAAAGCAAGAAAAACACCTTTGTTCCTTACAGAGACTCGAAACTCACCCGCCTGCTCCAAAGTAGGCATTAGTCATTGGTCATTATGTTAGACAGATTCCATTCTCACTTTTATTAACTAACTGTCTGTTTGAAAGTCTTATTTTTTTCTTCCATGTATCTCTTCTGTTACCTGCTTGTTGTTGAACGCCAAACCGACAACTTTACTAGTTAATGTACATCACAACAGGCAGGTGTTTACTGCAGCTGTACTGCCACACAATCTGCAGAATAATTATCCTGAACCATTTTCTGTATTTGCTTCATCAGACTCTCTAGGAGGCAATAGCCACACTTTGATGATTGCGTGCATCAGTCCCGCAGACTCAAACATGGAGGAGACCATCAACACCCTGCGATACGCGGACAGAGCTCGCAAAATTAAAAACAAACCAATCGTCAATGTTGACCCCAGATCTGCAGAAATGGGCCGTTTGAAACAACAGGTACAGAGACTGGGGAAAAAAAATCTTTGTGGAGTAAATTCAGCTCAGTTACTTATTTACAAGCTGGAAATGTTAGTTTATATTAACTTGTTTAATAATGAAATCAAAGTTTGATACAGCTGAGAGTCTGTGACACACAATCTACCTTCCTCTCTTTAAAGTTGGTGGTTTAAGTGTCTTGATTTACTCTCCAGGTTCAGGAGCTGCAGGTGATGCTTCTGCATGCCCGTGGAGGAGTAGCTCCAATGCTCTCTGGGTAAGACAAAAACTCCCCAGTTACATAATGTGGGGTAATTACACCAGGGTTACAGTATTACCCAAAACAAAAGGCTGCAACAGTCACACAGTCTGTCTGTTACAGGCCAGAGTCATCGGAGAATGTTACCAAGCTGGTGGAAAGGAACCGCGCTCTGCAGGGCGAGAACAATAAGCTGAGCAGGGAACTGAGTCAGGCAGCTGGACAGACCGCCTTCATGTTCGAAAAGATCATTATGGTGATGACCTTAAAGTTGACCTTCCCTCTTTCAAAACCATAACTGAAATCTAAAGGCTGTTGATAAAAAAAGTATAATTCATTCCCTTAGTTTATCTTTTGGTGTTTTCTTTTATCTGACAGTTTACTGTTCAGTATTGTTCTCCATCATGTTTAACATATTGCATTTGCTCTATTCTATAGACGGAACAAGCAAATGAGGTACTGCAAAGCAAACTGGAACAACTGCGGCACCATGCAGCGTAAGTTCACAGGAGTGGTTTTAAAGGGTCGGACAGAGATTAAAGAAGACCTAGAAAACGTTTCTGTGCCAAGCCATTCTTCTTAAAGGTTAAGTTTAGCTTTGGATAGTCAGATTTTTTTCCTTTTTATAATTCAGCTATTGTTGTTGCATACTTACGATCTCAAAAGCTTTAACAGTACAACTGGGGGTTTTTTTGTACCAGAAAGACTATATGTTCTGTTCTAGCACCTGAGAAAAGGTATCAAATGATTAATGTAAAAAATGTATCGACCAATGAGTTGATTATATTGAGCCTTACTCTTTATTTACGTTTGTTTCAGATGTACAGTGGATCTTGAGAAATTGTTGGAGACGCTGGATGACCAGGAATTGAAGGAAAATGTTGAGGTGATGAAGAATCTGCAAGAAGTCATCTTAGAGCTCAAGGTACAAAAGTAAATTTGTACAATTATTCACCAAAAGACAGCAGGGTCGAGAATAACTGAAATTTCATATTTCAGTTAAAAGTTAAATAATCATATTTAACTTTTATAGACTCACTTGAGTAATCTATAATTAATAAGTGAATCAAGCTTTTTGGCCATTATTTATTGAGCACAGCTTTTGAATCGTGTGCAGTTTGGACACTGTTTAAATGAAAGCTGAGACTTGGCACCTAGTAGCATCAATCATTTCATTTCAGATTGAATGTACTGAAACTCAAGGTTGAAGACCATAAATGTGTTTCTGTCCAGATAACTACAATCTGGCCTGTAAATCCAGTATTGGATAATTTGTATCTCAAAACCATTGTTTTTAAATTGTTTTACTGTTTGTTGAATTTTAAAAGAATGAGAGTGCCGGCCTCACTGCCTCCATCGAAGCAATGGCTGCAAGAGAGGACGTAACTGAGATGTCTGCGAATGGAAGTAATAATTCTGCAGAAGACAACCAATCAGTACGTTTACATTTATTATTCACATGAAATTACATTTTCTCCTTTCTTATCTTTTTACTCCTGAACATTATGTAATGAAAGATGTTCCTCACTTCCAACACGATAAACAGGATGCCGCCGTTGGTAAGGACTCCCCGGAGGCCTTTGCAACCCATCATGCGTTGCGGCAGGCCCAGCTCTCCAAGGAACTGATCGAGCTGAACAAAGTGTTGAGTTTGAAGGAAGCTTTTGTGAAGAAAATGTGCCAGAATGACAGCCAGCTTGAGCCGATGCAGTCAGAGCACCAGGTAAGAGTGTTTGATACATTACTGACATGAGTGGCTTAAAAAAAGCTTTGTAATATTGTGCTCATATTCTCTATATTTAAATTCTAAATCCTATTTATTTTTTATGATTTTTGAATTTACTGACATTGAATGTGTGGGAATTCACTTAATATGAGGTGGGTCATGTGAGCATTGAAATGGGTCTTGTATAAATCATCGTGTTTTTGTGCGATTTATATTTGTTATGAGCTATATACATTAAATGTTGAAAATTTAACAGGTTTTAATCCTCAGAACAATGTGTCTCCCATAGAAAAACGTAATGTCTCTACAGTCTGCAGTGGAATCTCTGCAGAAGGAGAAGGAGGATCTTGTGTTGGCCCTTCAGTCTGCAAAGAAAGACACTAACCAGGCCAAGTATGAACACTGAGTTTTTCTTTAGCTGTGGTTTTGTTGCATCTCCATGTAATATTGATGCCTATTTATGATTTTATTTGTTTTTTACGTAAAATTTCAAGAGCGATCTACTAAGCCCTCACTCTTTTACTTCTATCTTTGTCTGACACCCATCACCTCCTTTTTTAGGCTTAGTGAGCAGCGGAGGAAGAGGCTGCAGGAGCTCGAGGGTCAGCTCGGAGACATGAAGAAGAAGCTTCTTGATCAGTCTAAAATGATAAAAATCAAAGAATCTTCAGTCCAGAAAGTTGACAAACTCATGCACGAGATACAGGTTACTACAGATATTCTTTCCATTTCTTTAGTGTCTTTGATTTTGATAATATAATGAGCGCCTTGCACATGTAAGTTACCCAATCTAAGCCCAATAACACTTTCTCATAGTCCATGAAGACGCAGCGTACACAGCTGATGAGACAGATGAGGGAGGACTCCGAGAAATTCAGACAATGGAAGAGCACGAAGGACAGAGAAGTGCTGCAGCTGAAGGAGAAGGTGTGTAAAGATTAAGTTCTTCTTGAGACACTGCTTGACAAATGTAATCTAAGTTCTTACGCTTTTTCATTGTTTTTACAGGATCGTAAGCGCCAGTACGAGATGCTGAAACTCGAGCGGGATTTCCAGAAACAGGCCAATGTTCTGCGTCGTAAAACTGAAGAGGTGAGTCGTATGATCTCAAAGTAAATATGCTTGCTTTAATAATTTCAGTATCTGTAAAATAGAAAATACATGCCATACATATTGTATTTTGTACCAACTTAGTTACAAACGTCTGATTGACTCATGCTCTAAGATAATTAAGTTTGACTATCATGTTCGTGTTAAAACAGGTTAAATTAAACCATAACCTGAAATGATCCAAAGTTGAATTTTGCAAGTTTATTGTTTCCCTTTCAGGCTGCAGCTGCTAACAAACGGCTGAAAGATGCACTACATAAGAGAAGTGAGGTGGTAGACAAACGAAAAGATGCTCACAACAGAGGAACAGAGGGAGCTGCTTCAAGAATTAAGGTAGTAAAACCTGCTTCTAGTGGGATTGACTTTTATTTGGTCCAATAGAGGTCATTAAATGCAAATGGCATTATATTTATAATAATATATAAGTATGTTGTACGATGAAATATTTCTACATTGACTATCTTTGTATTGTTAACCCTGCGTTTATGTGATCAGAATTGGCTTCTTAATGAAGTGGAGGTGATGGTCAGTACAGAAGAGGCCCGGCGCCACCTCACTGACCTGCTGGACGACAGAAAAGTCTTGGCTCAGGAGATCAACCATCTTAAACAGCAGCTCGATGCCGGGGAGAGACCTGCTCCCAAAATAAGGGTGAGCTGAACTTGAGATAAATATCCACCAAAGTTAGAATAAGTGAGAAGTCATTGCACCAACAGAGCAGAAATGTTACATCAAATCACAGTTTAATTTGATCCATCCATGCAGCGCCGAACCCTGATCATCTCTGAGCTGGAGAGCCACGGGGCAATGGAAACGCCTCTGACCAAACAGGTGGAGAACCTGCAGACAGAAATGGCTCTCAGGTGAGTCACAGACACCCTCTCAGATTTGGTGCTAAACTTTTCATCTGATCTGAGCTTTATATTTAATCTGCATTTATCAAACTCTGTCTTACCTCAGGCTGAAATACTTTCCAATACATATTTCTCTTCAAATATGTTTCTATTTTGCAAAACAGTTTTAAAAACTGAACAATGTTTTCCATCCTGAGCTGGCTAATGTCTGCTGGTAGTTTAGTCGCCACCATCCGGCTAAAGCAGATATTGCACATTTTCTTTTAAGATACTGTATGTGCTTTCATTTCATGTTAATGCATTGGATTGCCAAATAAATGGAGGAAATAATAAGAATTCAGTTGTAATATTACGAGAAGAGCAGTCAACATTTTTATAAGAATAAAATCCTAATTTAGGCTACATGTGAGAAGAATATGAGCAGATCAGCCTTTTGATCTTCCTGTCTTACATCAGATCACTGAGATGTCACTCATTATACAGTAAGCAACAATACGAATACTAAGAACATTCTTAAACAGAGCAGCACATTATCAAAAATATCAGGACTTTGAAATGATTGTGTAAAAAACTGTGATCGTCGGTTACATCTACGTTCAAGATTTTGGATCCAGAAGGAATTTTATTTCTTTAGCTTTGTTCTCTTCAAATTATGACATTGTTCTCAATTACATCTTTATGTTGGTAATGCTGGTAACACTATTCTCGTAATTATTTTCTATATCAAGATGGCCTAATATTAATAATTTTGAAAATCGATTTTACAAAAACATCTATTTCTGTAGCTCCTTGTTGTTCAGCAAAGGGATAATTAAGTGTTAGACTAATCTGTATTTGAACAGGAACGCCCAGATCGCTGACCTCCAGCAGAAACTTCTTCTAGCAGACAGCGAGGGGCGTTTGAAACAGCGGATCGACGCCATCACAAGCATCGTGGAAGCCAAGAGTGCTCTTAGAGTCGCGCTGTCTGAGGTGACAGATTGTCTTCTCTTAGAAAGTCCTGTGGTTCAAAACTTCTTTGTTTTTAATTAATTCATGACGCTGATTTCTGGTTCATGTAGCTGGTGGCTGCTAAAACAGCCAATTCCAAGCTGGAGAGTGAAGTCAAACAGGAAAAAGGAAACTCACAAGATATAAGGAAGATGCTCGCTGATGAGAGAAATGTGTTGTCGACCATGGACATGGAGCATCAGCAGCAGTTGGTGGAACTGGAGCAGGAACATCAAGAGAAGGTGTCCATTTGAACCAGTCTGAACCATCATAATCCTTTTTAGAGAAAGGTTAGCCATAAGTTGTGTGTGCACTGTGTGACATTAACTTTTTTCTTTTCTGTCTGCAGGTGCTTTACCTTCTTAACCAGCTACAGAGCAAACCCATATATAGTGAGTTGGACACAACAAAGCAGACAGCTGAGGAGAGTTCAAAGGAGAAGGAGCTTCTCCAGCGCCTCAAAGTTCAGGTTTGTCTCCACTGTTTAATCCACTCTCACTTGTTTTCTAAAAAAATCATGCCGAAGTTAATCATGTGCTTATTTGTAATGTCATTTAAGGAAGAAGAGCTTGAAAAGCTGCAGGATTTAAGTGAGCAGAACCAGAAACTGCTGGAGCAGAACGAGCAATACAGACAGGTGACTGTAGAATTCAATCTGAAGTACAATTATGAATAATTAATGATGTGCTTTAATTTATATCACCGCTTTCAAATGTCATCTGGTAAACAGTTGCATTTTCATGTTGCTGTTGAGTGCATGGTATGAAAAATAAACATTGATCTTAGCCCGTGCTGTGTGAATGAACACTACCATATATTGTGTTTCTACTGAACAGAAACTCTCATTGCTTGTCTTGGCAAGTGGGAAAAAGATCCTTGTGCCTACGATAAACAACGAAAACAGCCCAGATGACTCGTTTGATTACATTCCTCCAAAGGTTGGTATTTCAGATATTATACCTTTTTATCTATTGTGTGTTTAATGTTCATGTTGGGTTATTTCTAAACGAAAAAATGTATATATTGAATATACATATATTTTATCTGGCACTTTTCAAGCTTAAGCAAGTGTTTTCCATGAGAGGAAGAGTAGATATTATATCAGTAATCCATATATAGCAACAGCACTGAGCCTGTACAGTGATACAGGTATCTTGGTAATCTTGTATTGAGTAAAATAAAATGCATTTAAACAAAGCAATGTCTAAAACGATGTTAAAAATAATTTAGTCAGAAAGTAAAAAGAAAACAATGCAACAAGAATGAATTATTCAATGAACATTATCTTTTTTATTTTAATAGAAGCTATGTAGCTGAGTCTAAGTATTTTTTGGATATATTTTTTCTCTCTCTATGAACAAAAGCCTAAAGTGAAGCGCTTCACCACAGCAAAAGCCCCGCAGAACATGGCCATCAGCGTTGAAGAGCTGATGTCTGAGAATGACAGCGAGAATGAGATGGAGGAGGAGTGGCGCCCTGAGAAACCCGAGAAGGGACGCAAGGCCTCAAAGAAACCGAAGGCAACTGGGGTAAGACTCAGTCTCCAGTTCCACGGCCTTCTGCCAGAACTCATGTCTGAAAATGGCTTATGTATCACATTTTACAGGTCATACACGTATAAGGATCCGGCTTAATGCAAAGGCCACGATTGTGATGATTTCTCCTTTTGCAGTGTGCGTGTAAAGGTCGCTGCAGTAACAAACAGTGCAGATGTCGCAAAGGAAAGATGACGTGCGGGGAAAACTGCCAGTGCGATCATGAGAAATGCCGAAATATGGACAGCCAGGGGCCTTCTGAGGTAAATCATGTTGAGTTGTCAGAACATGTTCAACATCATCGACTGATTCGCTTTTAACTAACTAATCTTACACAACAGTTGTTCTTGCAGTTCTCACGTAGGAATATGGAAGAAAACAAATGACTGTTTCCAGTCACATCTGACTTTTAAATGAAAAGATATCCATAGTAACTGCATGAGAAACAATGAGCATTTTTCTCAGTTTTGAATGTTCGTCTCATTCCAGGATGCTGGGCAGACAGAAAATGTTTCCAGAGACTCTGAATCTCTACAAGAACCCAAAACCGCCAGCCCCGAGAACACCACCTTCTTCAAGGCGCCATCTTGTACTCCCACAAAGAAGGTAAACTGGCTTCTTCTGAAAACTCAGCACCTCGAAGACAAATCCTTCATGTGGTGGTCTTGAGAACGATTGCCTTTTCAATGCAGAGTATGTGCTTGAGAGTTAAAAAGAAGATGATTTAAATGGATTGAGATGCATTCTATTAAGTCGAATTCACATTAAATGATTTTATTCATGATTGCCAGTCGCCAGAACAAGTTGCAAGTTGCAGACAGAAGCCCCTGTTCAGGGCTTGATTGCTGCCAATTGCTGTGTGAGAACTCGTCAAAGACGAGAGAGGCTCGCTCATGTGTCAGACTTGGATCAGATTTCCAGCAGGCTGCTCTAAAAAGGCATCAAAATGCCATGAATGAAAATGAAAGTGTGTGTGTGTGTGTATTGCCAGGACATTGATACCGTGGCTCAATTCCCCAAGTAGCCACTTTGCATTCTCTGACTTCAAATGACATCGTATAATTTCATTCCTGCATAGTGCGGAGGAAGTGGAGATGTCATTCATCGTCATATACAGTATATGGTCACTCATTTATTCCTCCCGTTTAGGCAAACTGCAAAACTATGTTTCAAATTTGTTCTGATTTCAATTGTGTGTTTTTGCCTTTAGTATTGGGTCCACAAAGATCTAATACAGAACCAGTACTAATGTAGCAATCTGTACCATTCTAGGTGCTAAAAGAGATTGTAGAAATGGGGCATACCCCTTCAGACCTGAAGCTGATCAGGAAACCCATCTTGCCGGAGGAAGAGGAGGAGGAGGAGGAAGAGGATGCAGGGGAGGACAGAACAACAGTCAGTTTCCTCAAGAAGAAGAAAAGACTCCTGACGAGTTTTCAGAACAGTTTTTTCTCTGGCTGCACGCCAATCAGAGAGGAATCTTAATTGGAACGGTGGCGTGGGGCTTTCGGCGTTAGGTGTCCATATGTATGTGTTCGGTTTAATGTCTTTATGTGTTGTCATAACTTGAAAGTAGCTATTGACTGTAAAACACTTTTTTTAACATGAGGACTGTGAATAGCTTTGATTAGTTTATTGAAATACACAATGAAATGATAAAGAAGCCTGTATGAAACTTTTAGTTGAATGTATAACATCATATTTCCCCCATTGTGTAGAAATGAATCTACTCTTCTAATACATTAATTCAATAGTTCTCTAATCTACAGTAACGTTTTTACTGAGCACTATTCAACACAATGTAGCTCAACATCCTGGAGAGCAACTTGTTTTTAACTGTTCGTGTAGTATCGGAGCTGAATAAAGATTTTAGAGTTAAATCTTGTTTTAAAAAAAACATTGTTTTCATTTTGTCTCCAAGTGTACCAATGTTTATTATCGTAGCATCATAAACTGATGGAAAATAGTTTCATTAATGATTCACGTTTTTACTCTTGACTTTGCTGAGTTTAACTGAGCAGTTTGAGCTCTGAGTATTTCAAATGTAGCACATGTTTCTTTCAAATCCCCCAAATGTTCATAAAAGCAAAATAAAAAGTCATTGATGAATTCGCTTTTTGTCTTTTTGTTTAGAACCGTTAAAGAAACCTCTTCTCCATCGTCTTTACCTTCAACTGGTGTCAATAAGTTATCCAAGGCCAAAGGCTGCAGCTGGTACTGATGTCACTAATGTAAATGTATGTTTAAATAACCGATTGGTTTGGTGCTTATTTGTGTTAATCAAAGCCTGAACCTCAGTCACTGTGGGGGAAATTTCCTCCATGTTGAATGACAAGCACGGGTCACAGATATAACTCAACACGAAGCCTTTATGTCCCTTTTGTGATTTATTTTACATTATAAGTACCAAACATTTAGTAGTTACAGTTGGTCTGTTATGTCTATTCAGTTATAAGATTCTAAAAGAAATATCAGTTTTTTTTTTTATTGTTGGTCGAAGACGATGAGAACACTTGGGTCTGACTGGTCCATCTAATACAATATAATGAGCACTATTCCATTTTTCACATCCCCACACATTGTAAACAGTCGTTCTCTTAAAAGGTCCAGTGTGTAAGATTTAGGTACAAGGGATCTATTGGTAAAAATTAAATACAAAATAATCCTAGTCATGTTTTCACTATTGTTTCATCTAAATGTTATTTTTAAAAAAAATTCTTTACCCTAGAATGGGCCCTTTACATTTACATTTGGATCAGAACCTCTGTACAAGACTGCCATTTTATTTACGGTAGCCCAGACTGGACAAACTAAACACCTTTTGAGATTTTATGAGAACTGATGGTTGCCACAGGTTCTCTCTCAAGTTTGGAAAGGGAGGGTGAGGTGATGGGTATTCAGCTGCAACTTGCAACTTGACCACTAGATGCCACCAAATTCTACACACTGAACCTTTAAATTGAAGTCAAGTGATATTGTATTGACTGGAACATTTGACAGTAAAATAATGAGCTAAGCAAAGCTTTTGAGAGTCATGTTAAAGGATACACCTAATGACATGATCTTGACATGTCTGTTTTACATCCCACAAGTATGTCAGATAACTTACATGTCAGATAATTTACACGAAATGACAACAGAAAGTCTTTAAAACTGCCCAACCATGGGATTTATTAACATTAATCAACACGCTACACACAATGTTAAAATCCCAGGCTGAGGCCCAGCAGAACCAGCAGTTCCCACACTGGAAGCCTTTGCTGATCCTGACACAGGAGTTTTTAAAGAACCTAAATGTCCAGGTTTACCTCATCGATGACTGATCGGTTAATCAGAGTGGAGCTAGAGGAGAGATGAGAGAAAAACAAGGGCACAGAACAGGAACACTACAGCCGTAACAGTCTGTACTGCAGTTTATACCTATTCCAGTTCCTCCATCATGTGAAACATCCTTGAAAACACACCACACACAGGTCTCATAACAACATACGTCACACAGTGCAAGAGAAGCAGTTGTCGGAGACTGATGTGATAACTTCTGCTCGGTGTACAGTACAAAGGAAGCTCTCACTTCACATCTGGCAGCGTGATTGCTCATTCTTTCAACGGCCTTCAATGGAAAGCTGAATAAGCAGTTATTGATCAATAGATTATTTTTAAGTTTTATTACAACTGACTCATAGCACAAGTACTGTTGATCACATGTTCCTGCAGGGGGCTGATGCAGTTATTGTTGAATCATTCATGATTGAAGGTCGGACTAAGTGACGTCACTTCAGCTGGGAACAGAAGCCCTCCACCTGGTGGTGATTCAAATCACTGCCTCCTCCCCTTTTATTGACACCCACAAACATTTTGAAATGAGCAGAGGAAGTTACTCTGCTGTGTGCAAGGGACATTTTTGGGGCTGTGGCGGCTGCTTCCCAGTCCAAACAAAAAAGCAAGACAAAGCCGTAATGTTTGGTTGACCAGTTTGTTTATTGAAATTGAGCCACATTTGGACTTTGTGAACTTAAAAAGAGTGAAAATATCTCCCTACAACGGGGACAGTGAGTGACATATAACAGATTGAAGTTCAGAGGGGGATGAACCAGCAGATGATGATTATATTGTTGGTCCAACTTAATTTTTTAAACAATCAAACCACTCAACCAAAAAGAAAAAAAACACTGATTGTTCTTTATCCACGAGACATGAGACACCTCTCAAAACATAACACCTGTCAAAACATGAAAAGGGAAACAATAGGAAACACTGAAAAGCAATTGGAAGATCACACAACATAAAAGCAGAGATACACATCTATTTTTTACAAAAAGTTGGTCAGATCAGAATAAAGAGAGATAACACTTATTAAAAAAGTGTCTTAAAGAGAGATTTAAAAGAGGATAAGAGGTTTGTAAAGTACTTTGTAAAGTACTTTACTTAAGTAAAGTACAGATGCATGAAAAATCTACTGAAGCACATGTGTTAAGTTACATGATTATGGACATCATGTTACGTTGCACACACATCTCTCTTTCCTTTGAGTTAAAATGAGAAAACAGAAAATATAACATAACAAAGAGCAATAAGTAAACAGGAGCTCTGTCACGTGAAAGCAAATTTAAAAACACGATTAGCAGATGAGGAACCAAATCAAGCAGTCGTGAGCCACAGATTTTTGAAATCTTGAGTTAGACTCCATCATCTCCCCTAATGGACTCAGTCATTCCCGAAATGAGATCATCGCGCAACAGACATCAACCTCTGCCGAAATTTTAGGGCCGCATGTGACGTTTGCGCACAAGGTAATTTCATGCTCAGCAGGACTGTTATCGGATCTAAATTGCAGCAGAAATGATTACGACCTGAGGCAGCGTCCATTCACAGGGACGAGGAGCGACTCATATCAGTTTGGCAGATTAATACTGAGCCCGTATTCTCTCTCTTAAAGACACTGGACTCTGCACCCAGATATTCCAAGCCCTTGAACATTGCAGATAAGATAACCCTGCTGCAATTTCACTGCATTTTATACTTTTTATGTTTTACAACGCTGAAGGAGTTGGTGCTCGAAGAGAGTGGAAAAAAACTGGCTGTCCCGCTGATATACAAACTGTTTCATTATGAATCTGCTGATATCTCCAGATAGCATCAACAAATCTGTGATAACGTTTTTTATCTAGTCAGCAGCAGAAACGTGTCGCACGTGAGATCAGTTTATAAAAACCGATGGAGAGAGACAGTCAACTTTAAGTTAAAGTTTCTCTTTCCCAACTTGTTCTTTTGTTCTGATGTGTACTCACCAGGATTACACTTTGATTCATTATTAATATTCTGCATGCATCATAGCACAATCTGCACTCTGCACCCTCCTCCTCCTCCAATCTTTTACACACCATTCATCAGCCTTTTATTGTGCTGCCGATCCCTCCTGTTCTGCGACTGCAGTCCAGAGTCTTGTGCTTCCTTCTGCGGTTTTTTCATATCTGCTTTTTCCAGTAAATCTACAAAGGTGTGTGTGTGCGTGCATAGTGCATGTGAAGAAGATGGACGCTCACGTGCTGATACCTCATGGTCCTGATCTACCCACTTATTCCGCAAACGTCTGTCTGTGTGTTTGTGAACCTCATATCTCATGAATCATTCATCTTTTCCCCTCCGCACCGAAGCCACGGGGTGGGGGGGGGCTTCGGTCTTCTTCAACAACCTCAGATAACCCACAGCAGTTGTCAACAACTGCCAGTCAGCAATCATATCCGTCCAGCCAGATCATTTTGATGCGGTCATTATTTTGATTTCACCATATCGGGCTGACACAGACATTTCTCGGTTGATCATAGGTCACTTTTTACGGTTTCAGATAGCAAGGTGAAACCAGCACAACCACAGTACAAGCAAACTGGTTCAGAACAGGCATTGCACTAGCCTCTATTAATACATAAAAGTCTTATGTATATATATATGTGTGTTTATGTTTATACAGATTAGACTCAGAGGAAGCACATCCCGCCACTTTTCTGTTTTCAGGCCCTGTGAGGCTTTGAGTCCATATTTTGTGCCGGGGACAAAAGAGATGTGCTTGGCGCAGGCCCTACCCTCTGTGTCAGTCTGTGGAATCAGGATGTTGGACCGAGGGGCAGGGCGCTGCAGGGCCTGTTAAATATTGACTGCAAGTGTAATAATTAACCTTCCCCCAACCCCCGACCTCTTATACTGGCTGCTCTGCCTCGCTGCCAGTGCCTCGCTGTCGTTGCCGACAATTACATCTGAAAAACATTTCGCTCTTTTAGTGGCCGTCCACCTGTCTGTGATGCTCTCTCTCTCCGCGTGACCTCGTCCGTCTTGGCCCTTTGGGTTTTCTGTGTTTCTGCTTCTCTCTGCTGTGTTACCACCTCTGCGAGATCGGCCCCCCCCGACGGCCTGTGTCACGACAACCTGCCGCTCCTCAAACCTTTGGCCCCTGCCCGTGAAAACCAGCAAGTCATGCATCTAAAGGTGAGTACACAGCTCAGACAGAGGACAAGAAATGTATGGTACTACAAAAGAAAAGCTACTTTTTCCTTATTTTAGTTTTTCTACAATGAACAAGCTCATTTCAGGAAGAAATTACATTTTGTTCGACTGAATCTTTCTTATTTGAATCGACAAAGTCCACAACTACATTTTAAGGATTTCTGTAGTTATGATAATAAAAATACAAGGTAAGCAATCAGGTGGTAAAATGTGTTGTATTTTTTAAATGACTGAGTCAGATAAAGTGTAATTGTGGTGATACTTAATTTATTGATTCTGACCTAGAAGAGGCAGGAAGTAGATAGTGCCCTCTGATTGGTCTGTTCAGCAGAATAAAAAACAATCAGGTACGACCACAGGGCCTCTTAACACGGCTGCTAATCATTTAATTGCTTTGTTGTTCTGTTTTTGGTGTGCAGAGTTTTACTACGAGACAAAGTCTACGCCCTTATCAGCCTGCAAGTTGAACGAGACAAAGAAGAAATGTTTGACAGACTTTCAAAAAGTAACACGACCAGGGTCAACCTAATCCCACCAATTTTTTCGTAATCATGAGGAGGAGTGTCAGAAAAAGCAGGAAGTGTGAGGCCCCTGCAGGTACACAGGTCGGACACACCCTTGTACTCACACATCGGAAAGCCTCCCCCCGTGTTGACAGCGACCATAAAATCTGCGTTATCTACACAGGCCTTGGCCCTTTGGTCGGGCTGTTGGAAAAGAGTGTGAGCGATGATGCTGACTCCTCAGGCAATAAAACTGGGTGGAGGAAACCTGCCGGGGTCAAAGTCACCTGCGAGCGGAGACTCCTCACGTACTAAAGCAACCGCCTCCGAGTCCAGATCCTGAGTTAACCTCGGTGCTTCTCCTCTCTCGCCTCAGGTACGTTCTCCACACCAGCACCGAACCGCCTGGAGGAAAACGGTGAGTGGGACCAGGAGTCGAGGTGGAGATGCTGCAGTTTGTCCTCAGCCTTAATTGTGGTGCTTTTGCTGTATGTAACAGCAACTCCATGTGGAAGTCATGTGTGTGTTCCAGTGGAGATGGTGTTACCTGCAGAGAGCCGCCGATCACAACGTGAGGAATTTTTCCTGCTCTTTTCTTCTCTTGGCTAATTTTCTTTGTTTCACGGCAAGACGAGCCTCCCTGGTAAAGTGTTTTTGACTCATGTTGAAGTAGCCGAGGAGCGACAGGGCACAAGGTGATGACCTATGAATTGACAGCCAGTGATTGTAACCTCTGCCTGTCAGTTCTGTAGGCCACTGCTGCGTTCTCCCTTAACCTGCACAGATTCACACAGAAAGAATGTTGTGTGGTCTCATGGAGCTGATGCATCTGTGGCTTGGACATGAATTGCAATTGTTTTTGCAGCATCTTCAATAAAGAATTAAAACGTGAATGTGCTGCTTCGTGTTTGAACGAGTCTGTCATTTGTACTCCGTTGCTATGAGCAAGATTTATCTGCCAAATAAAGTAGATTTGATATTTATCACACACGATTACAAATTGTATGTTTACTTCAAACAGCTTTTTTAACATTAGTATAGTATAAATAGTAACTTACCTCGGGAAAAACATTTACTGGTGTCATGCATGTGGATTCATGACAGAATTTGTGTTTCAAGGAAAGTGAATGTGGTGAAAGGCTGATGACATCGTCCTCACACAGACGTCTATGTTCTATTTATGGTATTTTACATCAACAGAACTGATTGTACGCAGATGTGAAAATGATCGTATACACTGAAAATAAATACGTGAACAAGAAGACTGATATAATAATTTATGTTTTCATGATATATGATGTTGCAATATGTTATGTTGTGTGCTCCTGACAAAATCTAGGGCGTTTAACAAATCATGATGAATTCATGAACTAATGGCACTCAGCTCATATCATCGCAGAGGCTCCTTAAATACATTCAAGCTTCACCAAAATGAATACAATCCTAGATATCTCTTCCCTAAATATGTTGGATGTTTTTCATCAATATCCCTGAATTATTTCTTTAGAAATCCCCAAACGGTCAAAACACTGCCGTCTTCCAGTGTTAAAGAAAGTGAAACAAAATTCCTGGCTCCACGCCCTTTATCGAATTCACTGTGTGTTCTTCCTGGGGCTACTTTCCACCAAGTTTCAATGAAATCTATTGGGTAGTTGCACAGTCCTGCAAATACAGAAACAGCTATAAAAACACGACCTCCTCTGGGGAGGTGATGACACTTCCTGAAACCTGACGTCCACGTGTCACTTCATTCAGTTTCACTGTGCAATAAATCTGTGTTTCAAAACATGTCAAAAGTTCACCGGACAGCTAAATCTTACTGAGGATTGACAATTAGAATATATATAAGTCTCTTCAGCTACTTTGTGTTTACATGCATCATCATTCATCATGTGCACACTCCTGGCAGTTCTTCTGCTTATCTGATCAATGCTTTAACATAATGATTTAGACAAAGTGAAGATGTTTTTGTCACCTGTGACACAGGGGGGAAGGGAAATGGGCGGCGAGTGTGTTGCTCAGTGGATTAGGGGCTGGAGGTGGTGGAGACGTTCAACCAAATTAACACCATGAGTCTTATTAAGTGTGGTATTCATATTCAAAGCAAATTACAATGTAAACTACAGACTGTAGATCACTTTCTGACTAAACCACAAGTTGAAACAAAACAGCGATGAGACAGAAGGGAGGAGATGGACTGAAACAGTGTTTAGCAGCAGGTGCACTCTGTGTGAGTCTGTTCGCTGTGCTCCAGTTTAATGCAATTTATTACTGGAAAAAAACCAACAAGCTGGAATGAAGGGGGGCCATGCTCATTTGCGAACACGTTTAAAATGCTGCCTTTGCTGCCACCCAGCGGTCAACAGAATAACTGTGATGCAGTATTGAATCAGTGATTTGTTTGGTCGAACCCTTGAAGCTTTGAACTGGTCGTGGTCAGTCTGGGATTTCTGTTAGACAATATAGTTATAGACACAGCACCACTTTACAGGAAAGGGGCATGAGGCTATTTATAATGATGCAAAGCTTCCTGGGGCAAAAAAACTGTCACGTATACCAAGTAGTTTGGTTGTTTGTTTGTGACCAAGATTACACAAACACAACTGACTGGATTTCCATGAAACTTGACAGAAGGATGCGATATCAGTCTAGAAAGAAAACTATACTATTTTGGTGCAGAGCTGGATCTTGGGGCTCATCATGGATTTTGAGATAGGGCATTTTGGTAAAATGGAACTGTTTTCTCCAGAGGATAATCCATCGATCATAATTTAAACAAATAGATAATTTTCACTTTTCAGTGAACTATCCCTTTAATGTTTTCTTGCAGACCAAACACTGCAGCACAGTAGGCGGCGGCACTGCACCTTAAACGTCAGGGGGCCACCCACCATTAACCCTTTGACACACAACATGGGTCAAAAGTGACGAGTTTTAATTGTAAATATCTTTGCAATAAATTTATTTAATCATTCAGAATTCCAGGAATTCCTCAATTAACTTGTTTTTGATCACCACAAATCATTGTTTTCATTTTCTCTGTCTTAATTTTTGAACTAAAATAGTTTTTGTATTACTACATCAAGTTTACACACATGGGTCAAAATGTATGCAAGTGTGAATTCGATAGGAACCTTTTATTTTTAATTGTTTGTAGTTAAGAACATGTTTACTGTGGACAACTTTTCACATGCCACACTTGTCAGAACTACTTGTCAGAACTAAACGGGTTGCTTTTGCACATCTGATTCACGTAAGTCTTATTTTACAATTGTTTTACCTAAGAAAATATTTGACATCTTGTGAAAAGATAACTGCACATAACATTTGAACATTCCTTCCCTCTACTGGTGGGAAAGAGAAATATGTCCAATATTATTAGCTAGCTGTTAACATATTCCCTTTTAGCCAGCTAATGTTAGCTTATGTAACCTAGTTCAATTCTAGCTAACGATAGCTAGGTCACGATGACATTCTATTCTAGCTAGCTAATGTGAGCTAGTGTCATCTAGGTCAACAAAATACGACTTGAAATAGAACAGTATACTGTATACTGTATACTTTATCAACTGATAGTGGAAAATATTATTTTGATTTTCTTTATCCAAAGTGTTGGTATGGCTCGTCACAGTCATTCCAGATTTACAGCTGAACAGGTCATAGAGATGCTAAATGAAGAACAGGATGAAGATGAAGCAATTCTTGACCCTGATTCTGAGTCTGACATCTCTGATGCTGATGACTATTTGCCACAGGGTCAAGCTGGAGTTGTGGGCGTGTCTAGAAATCAGGCTCTCCTAGAAGACTCCTTGGATAAGATCGTAGACTCGTCTGATGAGTCCTCTGAAGAGGAAACTCAGACCCAGGCCAATAGACTGAGTAAAAAGGGGTCTTCCTGGAATGAGCATCTCCCCACTCAGGGCAGAGCAAGAAGCCACAACATCCTGAGAAGATGCCCAGGACCTGCATCTGGTTCAACAACAGTTTCACCAAAAGATGCCTGGGATTTATTTATTAGTGACAACATCGTTGAGGAGGTTCTGCATTGCACCAATTTAGAGGGACGAAGAGCAGCAGCAGCAGCAAAAGAAAAAGAGTTGAGATGTGTAGACAAACTAGAATTCATGGCCTTTATTGGTTTGACTCTTCTTGCAGGGGGGGACAAGAGCTGGGATGTGGCCCTGCGGGAGCTGTTTCTGGATCCACTCCAAAATCCAATGTACAAGGCCACCACAGGGTTCCATAGATATGAGGATATCCTCCGCCTCATACGGTTTGATGACAAGAGGACCAGGGCTCTTCGACTGGAAACAGACCACATGGCGGCATTCAGGTATGTGTGGGACTGTTTCCTGGCCAATTGCAAAAGGGTGTTCATCCCCAGTGACTGTGCCACCATAGATGAGCAGCTTGTGCCATTCCGGAGCAGGTGCAAGTTCTTGCAATACATGCCCAGCAAGCCTGCATAGATGGAATGATCTAGAAAGGGAGAAAGCCAGGAGAGGAAGTTCAGAGGAACCTTGGAGCGAATATTGTCCAACAGTTGTCCAGCGGAATCAGACAGACAGGTGAATATAGAATACAGGGGTTAATATACTCTTGAAGTTCTACCACAATACCTAGATCACTTTTCCAATCTTTCATAGTGTGTATTTATTTTTTTATTACCATTGTGAGAAATGTATTTATTTATAAGCAAAACAGTAGAATGAAATAAAACGCAATTCAATAGTTAATGCATCAAGTTTATTTTATTGTTCGAATTCTGAGAATTTCATGTTGAGTAAATTGACCATTCAAATTTTTTTTGATCATAGGTCGCAATATCACAATGGACAACTTCTGAGAAACTCAAGCTCCTTGAGAAGCCCATGACCACTGTGGGGACGCTTCGCCAGAACAAGCCGGAAATACCGCCTGTCATGGAGCCATCCAAATCGAGGGAGAAGCATAGCTCGGAATTTGGATTCAGTGGCAACATGACCATGGTGAGCTATGTGCCGAAAAAGGGGAAGGCTGTTGTCCTCCTGAGCACCATGCGTGATGACAAAGCAGTGGATGACAACAGTGTGAAAAAGAAACCAGAAGTGATCCAGTACTATAACCAAACAAAAACTGGAGTGGACACAATGGATCAAATGTTTCGCACCTACACATGCAAGCGGAGAACACAGAGGTGGCCTATGGTGCTTTGGCACAATGTGCTGGATGTTGCCACCCTCAATGCCTACACTCACTTCACTGCACAACACCCTGATTACATGGGTGGTGGGACCAATGCACGGCGGCTCTTCATCAAGGAGCTGGGCAAAGAGCTTATAATGCCACATATGAAGAGGTGCATGGAGGGCACACCCCACCTTCAAACGCATATTACAGAGGCAATGGGAAGATGTGGGTTAAGAAAAATAAACGCTGCCACCACTCAGCCACAGGAGGACATCAGACAGGAGGGCCAAGTGAAGAGGAAGAGGTGAAACATCTGCCCAGCATGCCAAAGCTCGAAAAGTCAGTGGCTGGTGTTCCAAGTGCACCAGCCCAGTGTGCAAGGAGCACAAACATGTGATTGTCATTTGTGAGGCATGTATGCACTGAGAAGGCAATTTGCACTGTACCCATATGAGTTTATTTAATCAGTTTTCTTTTCTTTTATTCATTCGTTTTATACATTCACCACAGTTCAATATCAGTTTTATCGGTTGTATGGTGTATGTTATGTGTAAGTGAGACAAAGCCACAATTAAACATTTCCAATATTAAATGTGTAATTCTTTGGTCCAAATCAGTGATAACATATCACTGATAAAAAACATATTTTTTAACAAAATCATTATTACAGTTTGTCTTTGTCATCATTTGTTTTTATGACACTTGCATACCTGGGTCATTTTTGACCCATGTGTGTAAACGTGATGTAAAAATACAAACATATTTTAGTTCATAAATTAGAAAGATTAAATTAAAATAATGATTTTCTGGTAATCAAAAACAAGATATTTAATGAATACTTTGAATATTAAATGTTGAAATATATTTATTTCCAAAAATATAGCAAAGAAACACTCAAATAAAATTGAAAGTCAATACGGGTCATTTTTTACCCATGTTGTGCAAGGGTTTATATATCTATGGTTGTGATAGCTTGTGTATCAAAGGGTTAAACAAAATGAAGGAGAGTAAAGAGGAAACGCTGCCATCTTGAGGCGGAGCTGCCGATGAGCACTTCCCGTGACGCAGAGAAACGCGGTAAAACGGTATTCCGGTCCCCCACCTCATCCTCCTCAGCAGCGGAAGAGGCAGCAGAGCAGCATGGCTACCTCCGACAGCACCATGAGCGCGAACGGCCAAAGACAGAGCGTCGTCCTGAACGGGGAGCCGGTGGTGAAGCGGCCGCGGGAGAGCGCCCTGCAGCCGGACCCGTCGCTGCGCATCCCCCGGGATCCGCAGAACAAAGTGACCGTGGTGCTCGGGGCGCAGTGGGGCGACGAGGGCAAAGGGAAAGTTGTGGACCTGCTCGCCATGGATGCGGATATCGTCTGCAGGTGTCAGGTGACGGAACCACACGGCGGAGTTCACATTTCACACGCTCTCTCTCCCTGTATCGCTGTTTTTAAAATGTCCGCTGAACGTAGCGGAGGCTCCGTGGGAGTCTTTGCCGCCGTGAAGCATTCGTAACCTGCCTGTGACGTCAACAACCTTGTCTGACCTCCCGGATGTAGACGTTGGGGCTAGCACAGGATGCTAACCCGCACCTGGCTGCTACGTGTTATTATGTCAGTAAATCACTTGTGTAAACACTGACCATCGTGTGAAGTCGGTGTAACGTTACGTAAGAGAGCAACCGACGGGCTGCAGCCTGTGTTTTTCCCCTCTGCAGCGTCAACCATGTGACACTGACTGAACACAGGCGTGTTATCTGGGGGCCACCTGCAAAACAGTGTTCACGTCGTGTGTTGTGTAAGAGCAGGACGTGTGTGAAGCGGTGCTCGGTGGTTGTGTTTCTGCTGCGTTGTGGGTCACAGACACGTATCTGACTGCTTCCCGTGTCTCTGTGTGCAGGGGGGCAACAATGCAGGTCACACGGTGGTGGTGGACTCGGTGGAGTACGACTTCCACCTGCTGCCCAGCGGAGTGCTCAACAAGAACGCTGTCTCCTTCATCGGTAACACTCCACCCATGTGCTTTTCTTTGTACACAGACGGGAAGATGAAGAGCCCAGTAAAACAATAAAATGTGAACAGATGATCATTATCAGCGCGGACTTGAAAGCAGCCGCAGCAGATAGTCGTGTCAGTTGTTGAGGAAGTGCCAGTGTTTTATGGTAACAGTTAGACATATTCAGTAGTCACATACAGGTACCTTTTTATTAATTAGACACACATTAAAACTACTGCCATATTCTCCACCCTGTCTTCCTGAAACTTAAAGTACATTCGCTGAATTGAACCTGATCCAGCAGGTTCCACTCTATGGTCATTTTGTTATATAATATTTAGTCCACACCATTTAATATCAGTGAGGGTAGATTTGTGCTGGACTCGCACGTATATGTATTTTGGACGCATAAACTTTTGCTGAACTTATCAGAGCTCAAAGGAACCACCAGCCAATAATAGCGTGTTCTAACACACACTCAAATTCAAAAGCTCGCCAATAACACGGAGGCAGCTGGTTTATCTGGTTGTGGATTTTTTTTCCTCCGTACTTCTCTGTGGCATTGTAGTAATATCTTGCATTGCACATTACCCTGAAAGCTGACTATATTCTTGGGTCCAGAGTATGAAATAGATCATTGTTGGAATGATGATTGCAGGGACACAACATGTATCGTTAATGCAATACATACATGTGAGGCTGGTGTTAATAACACAAACCCCTCCCAGAATAACAGTGTACTCAAACAGCACCACAGACTACATCCTCCCAAATGACTTTATGGTCTAATCAGCAACTATCATAACCGTCTTCCAGATTGCAAGTCATTTCTTAATTTTCCATTTCCTCTTTTTGGTGGTGAGGTTTTTCTCACTGCCAAAAAGACAGGAAACATTTGAGGAACCCTTGTTTAAGTGATGGGCAACAAGATAGCTTGTGTTATATAAATAACACTTCAGGGAAAACATTAACAGTATATTGCTCATAAGGCCTATTTTACATGCAATGCATCAAACAATTTACCATCAGGATTTTTAAAGGTTGGATTTTTGCATCACAGGAAACGGAGTGGTGATACACCTACCTGGTCTGTTTGAGGAGGCGGAGAAGAACCTGCAGAAAGGCAAAGGTAAGGAGAGGTGCAGTGGTATCAACATGTGTTGTGTCACAATAATAGAAACTGTCTTTAAAATACCTTTATTATATTTATTAGAATGCAGTCCTTTGAAGAGTCACTCGAGATGCAGGACCAATCACTTGATGTTTAAACAATTTCTCAGCGGGTGTTCTAGAGACTTGGGAACTCGCGTGATCAAACGTTTAAAATAAGACATAACATGGAGCATTATTTGGCCACATTATCTGCTCAGATCATTCTCTAGTCGGGAAAAAACCCATGACTGTCTGGAGGGTTAAATTGGACACAAAATCGACCTGATTGTCCTCTAGTGTGGGGCCAGCATTAGTTAGTAAAAGATCGGATAAGTAATATTATCAAATGTATTAGTCAATTTGGGGAAAGTTTGAACATTATAAGGAGTGTTGTGCTTGGATTTGTTAGAGGGAGAACACAGTGTATACTGGTGACTAATACCACTCCAGATAAATTAGGTTTAGTTTATCTGGAGAATTAGTTGTTTTGTAAACATGTGATGAGCTATTTATTTTGTTTGTTGCAGGATTACAAGGTTGGGAGGAGCGATTAAAAATTTCTGATCGCGCCCACATTGGTGAGTAAGCATTTTCTCATGTGAAGTGATTGAATTGAATATAAATACGATTTGTCACCTTATTGACGTGCCCCTCCTCCCCCCCTTTCTGCCTCTAGTGTTCAACTTCCATCAAGCTGTCGATGGAATCCAGGAGCAGCAGCGGCAGATACAAGAAGGGAAAAAGTAATGTTAATCTTTTAATTTGTGTGAAATGTTTAGTATAATGTTCTCTACAACACTGTTCTCAACTGTGAATAACCTTTTTCTGTTAAATAAATAGTAAAATGTTTGTCTTTGTTTGCTCTCCAGTTTGGGAACCACAAAAAAGGGTATCGGTCCTGCTTACTCCTCCAAAGCAGCACGGAACGGTCTGCGAATCTGTGACCTTGTATCAGATTTCAAGGCTTTTGAAGACAAGTGAGTATTTTCATTTTCATCATCGTCTTTATTAGGGTGAGGGTTATAAAGTTTTCCCTCTTTAAATGTTTCCTGAACATT
Organism: Platichthys flesus; assembly: GCF_949316205.1. Classification (NCBI taxonomy): domain Eukaryota; kingdom Metazoa; phylum Chordata; class Actinopteri; order Pleuronectiformes; family Pleuronectidae; genus Platichthys; species Platichthys flesus. The sequence goes on along the minus strand of NC_084959.1, from coordinate 13,752,757 downwards.
TATGGTCTAAGATGGGATGTGGTACTATAACACATAAACACTGAAAAGGAGAATGCAAATGTCCGAGTTGGTGACTCCGGACTTTCTCCAAAGTTTCTCCAGCCGAGTTAAAACTCTGGAAAATGTCAGCACGAGATCCCTTCAGGGGATTCCCTGCAAGTGAGTGAGCATGTTGATGACGTTTCTAACATGTTAGGAACGCAAAAAATAGTGTACAAAGTGTACAAATATCTGTTGGTCAATAAGAGAGAGAAGACAGATGAGGATCCATTTTGGTGATAAGGGCTGATGCCAGATTCAATGTGCTATCAAGTTTAATATTTCAAAATCTTTTAGCTTTTTCTGATTTTCGAGGTCAGCTCCTACAGAGCATTTAGATCAAATTTTAAAGGGGGGAATTCTAGATTTGTTGGTGTGACACTAGAGACATGAGAGATATCTGGTATCTTTTTTTCTTCATACAATAAACAAATTGTCAATATGAGCAGAAGTTAGTTTTCTTAAAGTAGTTTTTATCCTCTTAATGCATTGCTTTGACTTTTAAGATTCTGTACCTTCTCCTGCCAGCAGGTGGCAACACGTGGCCATGGTACATGTGAAAACTGCTGACAGCCTGCTTATATAAAATCCTGTATATAATGTTATGAAGGTGATGCTTTTATAGAAATGTATAGATCCTATGCTTACTCTGACTAAACCTATCCCACACTTCTAGCCCTCTAGCTTGACTATTCGCTTAGTGACCGTGTATTTACATACAGAAGAGCTGCACATATAGACTTCAACAAGCCTCTGTAAACCGACTCTGTCGTCCCTCTAGGTTTCGTATGTTGGCGAACCATTTCCTGACAATGTATCCAAAACTCAACGTTGACATTGACAGTGAACTGCAGCAGCTGAAGGTGAGGACAGTTCATCATGTACAGTTCATGCCAGGACTGAAAAAACACACGTCTCTGTCATGTAAGAAGACAGATGTAAATGATGGCTTCATTCCATTTGGCTGCTGTGTCGTTGGGCCTTGCGGGTTTGCTGTCACACTGTCATAATTTACCGGTGACACTTGAGTTAGATGGAGCCACCATTAATGTTATTAGTTCCCCCGCTGCTTTTTAGTGTGACATGGTCTAATATAAGTAATTGTCACTGTAATGCAGCTTTGAAAACAAGAGAATGATTCCGGTTTGTTCAGATTTTAGAGAACTTAAATAACATCTCTTATTGTCCATGTTTGGTGTATAAACTTATCTTTGTTTTCTCAGGGATTTACTGAGAGACTGCGCCCTCTTGTGACTGACGGGGTGTACTTCATGCACAAGGCTCTGACTGGATCCCCTAAGAAGATTCTGGTGGAAGGAGCCAACGCTGCTCTGCTGGATATCGACTTTGGTGAGCAACAAGGGGTTTGTAGAATTGAGGATGGATGGATGTTTCTTTTTCTTTTTCTGCCTACTCTAGTTAACAGATGTTTCCTTTGCTCAGGCACATATCCCTTCGTGACGTCCTCCAACTGCACCGTGGGAGGAGTATGCACCGGCCTTGGTGTGCCTCCATCATATGTTGGCCGAGTATACGGTGTCGTCAAAGCGTACACCACCCGGGTCGGTGTAGGTGCTTTTCCAACAGAGCAGGATAACGTGAGTTGTTTTATTTTCAAGGATATTTATTTTTGGGCCATTTTGCCTTTATTGGTAAGTGAAATTGGGAGAGAGCAGAAACAAGGAGCAGCAAAGGGTCTGTGCAGAATTGGCCACTGATAAATGAAAAGGAACTGTAAGATCACTAATGTTCGATCCATCACACTTGACATCTCAGGTGCTCAACAGCAGCTTTGTGTTAAATAGCCTTAATAGTCCAGGCAAAGTAGCGTTTTACGACAGACTAATTGTAAAATAATTTTTTCACCATATATCATTTCTATGATGAGTCCAGAACAACATACTAAAAGTCCTAAGAAATCCTAGTTGAGGAAATATGTTTGCATCGCCTTATTGGCACACATCTAGGATTGATGAGAATAAAACATATTTCCTCAACTAGGATTTCTTAGGACTTTTAGTATGTTGTTCTGGACACCTCATAGAAATTATCTATGCCCATCTAGGCCCAACACGGCCCTTATGAAACCACATTTGAATGTGGTTTCATAGGGGCGTGAAACCACATTTGAATGTGGTTTCATAAGGGCCGTGGTGGGCCTTGCCAGAGAAATGTACTTTCATACTTCTTTTACACCATAATTAGCAGTTAAACGTGGTGCAACCAGCTTACAAAGCTCATTGACTCCTCGTACCTGGGGAAATTACACAGGGGAACCGGTTTTGGTTCAAGTATGAACGGTACCAAACCTTATTGCTCAGCTGAAATCACTGATGAGAAGTAGTTTATTTCCTCCAATCAGCTCACAATGTGTTTCTATGTGTTTCAGGAGACTGGGTCACTGTTACAGTCCAGAGGCCGAGAGATTGGTGTGACGACGGGCAGACGGAGGCGCTGTGGTTGGCTGGACCTGATTTTGGTCAGATACGCCCACATGGTCAATGGCTTCTCTGCGTAAGGACCCATCACACAACTATAACTTCAACTCCCAACTATTGTTTATTATTTTTGATTCATTAGATTAAAAGACAAAAGCTACATTTTACCCTTTCCAGCAGTTTATTCGAAAAGCATCTTAATCCTGTAAAATCTGTAACTTAATCATGATGATAATTCCAGACTCAGATATTTACTATTTAATTCTGACTATTCATACTTCAGGGTTCAGGGTTTCTACAACATCATTCTAAGAAGTTCAATTGCTTTAATGTAAAGTGTTCTCACACTTTTCCCGACTTGTCTCTACTCTATCTTAACTTCCGACCTTTTCTTCACCTGCTGATAGAATTGGGAGTTTTTGCTGTTAATTTATCAGAGATTTGACCAGAGTGATTGATTTATTTGCAGAATTGCCCTGACGAAGTTGGACATTTTGGACACCCTGTCTGAGATTAAAGTGGGTGTGGCCTACAAAGTGGATGGAAAACCTCTCCCAAGTTTCCCTGGTAAGTTATTACAGCTTCAATGTTACATAGATCTGCTCTTTGCCTGCTCATCATCAGGTAGTCAGGTATTCAGACACAGAAGAACTTGCCAATATGTTACTGCTGCTTTACTTATTAACAAAAATGTGCTTATTATTATTATGAGTATTATTAATAACTGTTCTTTCTTTCTGACCCCAGTCAAAATTCTTAAGAATATACAATTTTAAGTTGTATCAATTTACATTTGAATCCTGTGTAACTTAAAATAATATATAATTTTCTGAAGTTTATTTGTCCAAAAATGTTTTAATGTTAGAATGCCAGTTAGCTGTAAACAAAGGAGAGCTACAGCATCTGTGAAAAGTGTTTTCATATTTTGAGAGCTGCCACTCACAAGTGAAGGACCATACAGTGGCTTTAATGCTCTCTAATGTGTTATTCCACATGGGTCAGCTTTTCTGAGCAGGAAATGCAGCATTCAGGGTTTTTGAAAATCTATTTTGCAGCAGTCCTTCAGCATCTCTCTGGTTGTCGAACCAGATGCAGCAAATTGTGTTTTCAGCTAATGAACCAGACGATGATGAAAACAACTTTCCTCAGGCTTCATGTGACACTGCAGCAGCTTCAAGCAGTACGCTCACTGAATCCAGTTTTGAATGTCTCTGCTCAGTGTACTCAATGTTTAATGAAGTGGCTCTTTTCCTGACTCTGATTTACAGAGCTTTAAGACTCTTCTTATAGACTGAATTTGGTGACTATTAATGCTGGTGTTAATATCACATTTATTACTAAATTTATCAAATTAAATCTACAATCATGGGTCGAACATGGCTCCCTGTTTCACATTGTCTTAGACCTTTCAGGACAATTATTACAGGAAGTCAATCATTTGGAACTTCTCTATATAATGATATTTATATAAACATTTGAAAAAGCTGACATCCTCCATTAAATGTGTATGGACCGGACATGCAAGTTATTTTCCCAGCATGTTTTCACCATAGTCTTCTGATGATTCATTAACAGCGGATCAAAGCAAAAGCATCTCCTATGTCACTGAGTGTTATTGATCTGCCTATGTTGCAGCCAACATGGACGTTTTGACGCGGGTGACGGTGGACTACGAGACGCTGCCCGGCTGGGGCTGCTGCACTGAGGCGGCTCGGAGCTTCGAGGAGCTGCCGACACAGGCACAAAACTACATTCGCTTCATCGAGAACTTCCTGCAAGTGCCAGGTCTGTAAAGAGACACTTATCATCAATAGAGAATCTCCGGCCAAAGGTTTCTTAACGTGGCCAAACCTGCCACTCATCTCTCTTTTTGTATTTCTGTCATTTCAGTGAAGTGGGTCGGAGTCGGCAAGTCCAGAGAGAGCATGATCAAACTGTTTTGATCCATCTCCAGTTCACTGGCATGTAGTCCTCCTCTCAACCACAGCTCAGATGATAACTTCAGGTATTGAAAGGATGACCAGAGGAATCAAAAATGCAAACCTGATCCTAAAGGAAAAAACTTCACCAGCAAGGCTATGTGTCAAACGTTTAGTCGCTGCTTGTGCATCTCATTTACAGTCATCCTTCATAGATATGATTTATGCATTCCTCATAATGTTTTCTATATTTATTAGGATGTTCATTTTTAAAAACCTGGTGCAAGTGGATCAAATGGTCACGATTCCATTCCCCAGTCAAAAGGACAGTTTCTTTTTTTTAGCCTTTGAAGCTAATTAACCTTAACTGACCTTAAACCGTTCGCCATGTTAATTCTTTTTTTTACATACATTTCAGAAACAGGTGTAGGAGCTTACGTGTTCAGGAGTGTCACAATAAAGCCAGAGATTATTTTTAGATATTGTGAAGAGATGGGAGAATGGTCGAAAGCCATGCAATCAGTATAGTTGTGAACTTTTCTATTGAACAGTTTTAAAACTTAAAGAACATGAATTGCATCTGGGTTGAGTTTATAATCGTATTTTCATGATTGTTAGAATGAACATTGTGCTTTTTAAATAATCCTCAAGGGATTAATCAACGTAATTGAGCTTGAGTTTAAACTCAAAAGTTTTTCCTGATAACCGAGGGAAAAAAAGAAGATATTCCTCATCCGCACAGAGACAGTTGTGTGTTTGTGTGTCGATGTAAAGAAAACAGTGGGCAGTAACGGACCAGAGCACATCTCATTTGACATTCAACTCATGTCAATAAAGCAAAAGACTCTTGAGCTTTATTGTTATGCTATTACCAATAAAAGGAAACTAACATGTAAAGCTTCATGGAGTCGTTCTTTATAATTGTTTTACCTTAAAAGTGTAAATAATAAGGTAATGTAGTAGAAAAATTAAGTAAACATGGTTGACAAACTTTTGTATTTAGATAGTAAGCATTTCAAGCCTTGACAAGAGACTTTTATGACTTGAGCTGTTTTATGGTCGGAACTGTTGGTGTTGAAATACAGTGAGACCTTTTGTTACTTGATTACCCATCTAAGGAAGTAGTGGTATGTCTTCTTATCACCTAAGGAAACACATGTGAATCAGCTGCTAATGTTTAGATTCCTCTCCTTCCCCCACCATGGAACCTGTCTGGATTGGTTCAGAGGGACAGCCCTCAGTCCTCCTATATAAGATCTATGTTTTTGACTGTTCTGCGTCCTCACTCTGAGACCCTTGTGGTTTCCCTGTGTTGATCCTTTCTGCAGAAAGCCCCTTATTAAATACACGTAGATAACTTTGTTGTTTCCAGCCTCTTGTATCTCCAGATTTCCATCACAGTAATTAAATCAAACAGGAATTCCTCGACAAACGGATGAACACCTTTTGGTGCTCAAAGGTCACGTTGGCTTCACAGAAACATCTTCTTGGCCTCTTTCGAACATGATATCTTGAGTTGGCCTTCAGGGGATTTCTTTAGATTTTGCCCAGTTGACTCAGAAGTGAACTGATTCGATTTCAAAGTTCACAGTGACATCGTAGTATTGTGAATGCAATATGGCAAAAACAACTGGAGAGAGTTCCACTTGAGGCTATCTCAAAAAGTTTGCTGTGACCTGACATGCATTCCTCTCTCGGAATGGATATCTCAGGAACTCCGGGAGGGAATTTCTTCCCATTTGGCACAAACGTTGACTGTGACTGAAGGTTGTGAAGCCACTCTTTTACACTCTGCTCACAGCACGTTTCTGCCCTGTTTGAGATTCTCTTCCCAACTCCCATTGAGGAATAAAACTGCCTATATACAATGTCTGTGTTCAGTGTCTATGTAAACAACACATTCATATGGGGCTTGTACAGTTGCAATCAGAAATATTCAACCCCCTCACCTCAATAGACATTATTATAGTGATGTGGATGACAGATAATGACAATAAATGACAAACAAAACCTCATCAAACAAAAGATATTTATTGATGCGTATTTTAGTTATTTTGACAACAGAAGTTGACTTAACTTTGAAGTTCAAATGAAAAATGTAACTCAACACATGTGCATGTGCAGTATTATTCAACCCCCCAGCTTCAGTACTTTGTGGCGCATCTAGCTTTTATAACTTCTAAAAAATGTTTTCGGTAAGTGCGGACAAGCTTCTTACACCTCTCGATTGGAATCTTTGCCCATTTTTCAAGTGCAAAAGCCTCTAGATCAGTGATGTTTGATGGCTTCCATGCTGCAACTGCCTTCTTTAAATCCCACCAAAGATTTTCAATCAAATTTGAATCTGGTGACTGTGAATGCAACTCAACGACGTTCCAGGATCTTTTTCTCAACCAAGCTTTGGTGGACTTAGAGATTTTGCTTTGGATCATTGTCTTGCTGGAAACTCCAATGATCACCAAGGTTTAATTTGTCAACAGAAGGAATCACATTCCTCTTTAAAATGGCCTGGTATTTCTGTGAATCCATGATGCCATGTACACAATAAAGATTGCTAGTTCCTGCCGCAGAAAAACAGCCCAACATCATCTTTGACCAACCTCCATGCTGGACTATGGGGATGGTATTCTTCTGGTCATAAGCCTGTCCTTTCACACGCCAGACATACCGCTGGTCCATACGTCCAAACAGTTCCAGTTTGGTTTCATCAGTCCATAGAACTGTCACCCAAAACTCTGTAGGCTTATCCAAATTCCTCCTGGCCTATTCTAGGCGACTTTTGATGTTGCTTGTGGTCAAGAGCTGAGTGCGTCTAGGAGCCGGCCATTAAATCCTTTATTATTCAGTGCATGTCTTATAGTTGGCACTGCAGCACTTGTACCAGCCTTCATCAGGTCATCCTGTAGGTGTCTTGCAGTCACACAGGGATTTATGTGAGTTGTTCTGACTAAGTTGCTGAGGGTCCTTGATGAAATGCTGGGCTTTCTTCCACAGCCAGGCATGTTTGAAGCTGCTCCATCAGTTGTAAACTTCCTTATAATGTTCCCAATTGTGTCTCTTGGAATATCATTTTTTGGGGAATTCTTCTTCTACCCAAGGCCTTTCAGGTGTGATGAAATAATCTCCTCTCTCAGCTTTTGTGTAAGCTCCTTTGTCTTTCCCATGATTGCAACTCATCTTGAATACCTTGATGGGTGGGGTCTATATATGCATCACAGCTGAAGCAAATTAAGGATCAGTATAGAGTTCCCAAAGGCTTAATAATGTTTCAACTCAACTTTAGGACAAAAAAAACTGTCAGACAGCTTTAAAAACAACAATATTGTGTAGGAGTTGAATAATTGTGACATGGCTATCTTAACAAAATATACTGCTACACACAAATACTACATCATGCATTTTCCGTGTTGATTTTCTTTATCACTCAACTCATAAAGAAGGCATCAGAAGCAGAATCTTGATCAAAGAACAAGATTCTGTCTACTTTAATTGATAAATCCTTAAAATCTTTAGGGGGTTGAATATTTCTGATTGCAACTGTAGATCTGTAGATGCTCTGGTAAAAGTGTTTTTAAGTATTTGGTGTAAAACAATAACAGATCCATCAGTAACAAAGTTTATAAATAATCAAAGGTAAATTACTAAACTCTCTTCACTTCCCCTCGATGTATGACCACCATAACAGGAGGCTTCCTATTTCTTTGTAAATGAAAAGCTGTTAAGCTGATATAAGATAAAGGTCCTTTATTAGTCCCACAATGGGGGAATTGTTACAGCAGCAAAGAGACAATAGCGAAATACACTGTGATAGTAATATATGCAAAAATGGAATATTAACAAGGAATCATGAAAAATAGAGTAATATTGGACTTCCGGTGATCGTCTTTACAAACGTATGACAAACCTTTTTATCAGCCTCCTGGATTCCCCAGTAAAAACAGTCCTAAACTGAAAACAGCATATTTAAAACTGGTAATTATTTACTATAATCATACATGTCAGTGTGATGATGCTTCTTATTTCATCCAAACATACACAACGGCTTTTATTGAATTCCTTTAGAAGCAACCATCATATATTGAGAATCTGGAAAAAAGGGTGTGTGGAGACCAAGTGCACTGGTTGGTTGGGCAGGGCGGCAACTCTAGATTTGCAGTGTGGTCTTAAGAACACCTCAAGAGAATCCTTTCGACTTTCGCACAAATACCAACTTTGAGTCACAGATAAACAGATTTTATTTTCGTTGTCAAACGTCAATGTCACCATAGCCTCACAAAAAGAAATGTATTGAACAAGATCTCTCGACTCTGCCTTGGGGGAATTTCGACTCAAAGATGAACTGATTCGATTTCAGAGGTCAAAGGTAAAGGTCACAGTGACCTCATGCGATTGTGAATGCAATATGTCAGGAACACCTGGAGGGGGTTTCATTACATCTGACACTGAGGCACAGTCCCATGTCCCCCCTCAAACACTCAGACTTAGGGGCACCTTCCTGGTTAGTGAGTGAAAGCTTACTGTGAAATCAAAAGTGTGAGTGTGGGATCTCTTGCAGACTTTGCCAAAGGGAATTACCCAAAAAGTTCATAGTGTTTTAACTTAACCGAATGCCTGCATAACAATAAACAAGCATGGAAGGGGAAAACAACCCAAACTGGGACATTGCAAAAAAATATATAACCCATAGACTGTAAATAAAGAACCACATCAATCCATCTGCAGAACATGTTTCGAAAGGACGCCGCTCACCTTTCAGCCAGACGTCCTGTAACAGACTGCCGTCCTCTCACTCTCACTTTACATCCTTCTTAGTTATGTCGACTTCCTCTCACTCTGTAAAAAGCTTTTCAGGAACTGGAGGGATCAGATTAAAGCGTAAATTAAAGTGTACTAAATGGATTCCTTGGCAAATCGATCAGAGGTGTAACCGTGTGCAGGAGCGCCTCTCTCTGGCCGATAAGTCCACAGCTCAGGTTGATGTTGGACAGAGCGATGCCAGAGAATTGCATTAAAGTCATCACAGTCTTTAGGTCGTAGACATATATGTGACGGTTGGATAATGTAGTGATAGGTTGTTGGGTGTGTGCCAAACCTGAGAGGTATGTACGTGTCCATGCAGTCTTTGAGTCCTTTGTCTTGAGAAACATTCAAAGTATTCAAATCAAAAGTTTTGCCCCATGTGTCTGTGGCTCATGTGTCTGTCAAGGTCTATTCCACCGACTGTAAATAAAGATGGACCACACTTCTCCACTTCCTTCCAATATATAGAAATAAAGCTAGAACATGCTGGCTATACAACCGCTGCCCACACATTTGGGGCCAGAGTCTGAGTAGTATGCCGACTGGGGTACACACCGATACAAGTGTTCGACCAATCACAAGTCAGTTTCAGCTGTCAATCATGATGTTTCACCCTGTTTTTAATTTTAAACCACTTTTTGGAACCAAACTCACCAGAAAAATATATCACTTGGACAATACGGCTTTAAAAAAAATATTATTTAACATGTTGTTCGACATTTTGTTCCATCTACTAACATGGAGGAGGCAGGATTTATACTGCAGCCAGCAACCTGGTGGTGATCAAGATGCTTTGGCTTCAGTGTTTGAGAGAGGTCATGTCGTCCATCTGTATATACACACTACGGTATTTATTAAACTAATGTGATGGAAATCTGGAGATACAAGAGGCTAGAAACACCACAGTTATCTACGTATATTGAATAATAAGGGGCTTTCTGCAGAAAGGATCAACACACCGAGAGTCCTAAGGATCTCAGAGTGAAGATGGAGAACAGTCAAATGCAAGGGTCTAATATAGGTGAACTGAGGGCTGTCTCTCTGAACCAATACAAACTGGTTCTGGGGTGAAGGAGAGGAATCAAAACATGAACAGGTGTTTCCCATGTTTTTCTAAGGTAATAAACAGACGTACACTCCTTCCTGTGGTGGGTAAACAGGTCGCAAAAGGCTCTGGCAGTTCTCATTTCATAAAAAGTTCAGACCATAAAACAGCTCAGGTCATAAAGTCATTAGACAGGGATGCATAGGGTTTTTCTTCAACTACAAAATAGGTTTCAACTATACTTAGTTAATTTTTCCAATACACTAACTATTACCCCCGCCAAGGAGATGTTGTTTCTTTTTGTCTGTTTTGTTTTTGTCTATTTGTTTGTTTGTAAGTAAAGTAACTTAACTTGGTGGAAGGAATTAAAATGTGTCAGAGAAGAGCAGCTGTAGCTGAGGGGTTAGAGTGGTCGTCCTCCAGCCTGAAGGTCGGCAGTTCGATCCCCAGTCTGACCCATCTACATGCCAAAGTGTCCTTGGGAAAGATGCTGAACCCTGAATGGCCCCCCATAGAATAACAGATTGCTGCGAATAGTTGCACTGTATGTATGAATGTGTGTGTGAATGGGTGAATGTAAAACTGTACTCTAAAGCGCTTTAAGTGGTCATCAAGACTAGAAAAGCGCTATATAAAAACAAAACCTTTTAGCTGTAGATCTGGATCAGTGGCCACATCCTGGGTTTTCGTTCCTCTTCCTTTAACATTGTGATATGGTGCGTTATTCCACATTTTCCTTGATTCTACGGAGAATAATTCATGGATCAGACTTGTTTAGGGGACTGTTTGAATCTAGGGAATTTAAGCAAGGTTTATGTGAATCACGTGGCATAAATAATGATTTGGGGTTATTACTATATGCAGTACAATTATAGATTAACATTCAATTAATAGGAACAGAGGTATTGGATTAAAACATATGAATAGTCATAAAAACATGATGTAAATCAACATTCTTTAAAGATAGGAACCTCCAGCTCATTTATTATAATATTAATTAACTGCATATATAGCACATGAGATTGACCTAAAAGAGGAATAACTCATCAAAACAAAACAACAGAGGCCCAGAAACAGAACATATGTAGTCAAATTAAATCTCCCTTCATCTTTTATCAGTAAAAAAGAATTGATTTTCTTCTGCTGTCGTCTGATCAAATAAAACGTTATTTTCTACTGCTGCCCATTGACAGAGTCGCTTCCCCTTGTTCGCCAAAGTTGCAGACGTTTGCTAACCGGTCAATTTCCAGTCCAGGAAGGGCCCGAGTCATCAAAAATAAACAGCAGAAATTGAGCTCACAGTATATACGCAAGAAGGCTTAATTGAAAATAAAGTGCTCATAATAGCAGCACGTTCCTCCTCCACCACCACCACCACCACGTTCCTGACCCCCACCCTCCATCCCTCTCTTTTATTTACCACCACCTCCGTAAAGCTGCAATTGTGAGGAGTTTTTTTATCAGGTCAATGAATCTGAGCTTTTTCATTTCGGGGGAGCTTCTTCTGGGATCGGTCACACCTGAGCAGATCTACTTGTTCCCTCCGCTGAATGGAAACCCCACTCAAAAATAAAAGGACGGCTGAAATTGCAAACATCCGGCGACTAGAAGTAAGGATTTCTACTTTCTTTGCATGAATAAACTGATTTCAAGGCTGATTTGAAATGACAAAACAAAACACAGTATATTTTTGATATCAGAATGAACTTCCAGGAAATTATTATCTAATAATTTGTCTTATTTCCCCATAATTCCATTGAACGTAAGGCAATGAATAAAAAGACTAACATGAGGTTTTTTTCTGCCCATGATTTATAAAGTAGGAAGGGAACATTTTTAATCATTCTCCCTCATGTATTTCTGTTTAACGTTGATTAATGCATGTAATTTCTCAAATTTGATAACCATTCCTTTGTCCGTGCCTGTGCACCGTCCTCGTCCTGCACCGTGCACAGGATCCATGTAGCCGGATACATTAGACACCTGTTTCACTGCTGCTCGACTGTTCTCAGCCTCCGTGCGAGCAGAGAGACGGGAGCTCTCACGCAGATTGAATTGAAGCAGCTAAATGTGGTTAACAGTTGATTTGGAGAGCGCGTGAAATAAATCCAGTCCTGCTGCTCAGTGAGTGTATGGATCCAGTATTTGCAGGAAAAGAAGGTGAAAGACGTGTCCACTTCTATCTCATTACAAACGATCTAAATACATTATATGTGGATGTAAAGGTCTGATGCATGGCCGAATGTTCCTGATTGTTTTTTAGCAGGATTATACAAAAACTACTAAACATATTTCCATTCAATTTTTTTGAGGTGTGGGTCATAAACCAAAGAAGAAGATGTGGGGCCGAATGCAGGACTATTTCCCCCCTTTCTTTACATCATGAGAGGGCGTTTCATTTTTTTTAATGTTTTTACTGATTGATTTTTTTAGGGATATCTACACGTTTATGAAATTTGGTGCTGTTTGAATTAAACAGAACTGTTGGACCTTTGCGGAGGTATTTGTTAAACCATTCTAGATTGTTACTTTAAGTCATCGTCCAGCTACAGTGATATAACATCCTATATAATCACTTACTGATTAATTACCTATTTATTACACTGCCTAAATTTGTCTATAGGCAAAATGTGCACATCTTACACAACTAGTAAATATCACACAGTATCAGAGTGAACCAAAGGCAAAGTTATACGCTGTACACTTTAAATTAGCTGACAGCTGGGCATCAGGACAAACCAATTTTTATAATATAATATTTTTAATTGATTGGTCATAGGTCAATGACGTGAAGTTCTTTATATAAGTCAGAATGGCCATTGGAGAGCATACCTCTTATGCTCTTCATAAAGTCACATTTAAATTCTCCAGATGCCGATTTTTATGTGGATCTGCACCAAATTGTTCACACTCATTAACATTGGTCCCCTAAACATGTCTGATTTTATTTTTCCATCAAGATACACATCTGACAAATCAACAGAAATCAAATCCTGGATTTGCACAACAATGTTATGTGTGTGTTCTTAAAACAACATCCTTCTTCTAAGTTTACGGATTTTGTTCCATAATTTTTGTGTAAACCTGCCAACGAACAGTCGGACAAACAACGCAGATGAAAATAGAACCTCCTCGGACAAAGAAACTAGTGATGTATTTTCTGTAAAGGATTAAGAAAAAATGCCAACTCATCTTGTATCTTTAGGTGTGTCAGAAACCTCCATGCTTCAAGATGTAATAGACTGTTGGTCCAAGTGGTTAAGAACAGTTCATTAGTTCATACCCATTAGATTAATGGAAATTAGATATTTTTCCATTAAGGCACAAATTTCCAACTATCCCTTTTTATTGGAACCAAAACAAAAGTGTTGAATATGCAGAAGAAGGCTGGACATTTTTTTTTTTCATCTCTTTAGTTAAAAAAAGAAGAAGATATTTATGTACAAGAAAATCCTCTTTTTATGTTGAAATGAGATGAATAAATATAACATTAATAGGAAGATAAGCGAATAAATAGATTTCAAGATGTTAATATGTTATAATTAAATCTCACATCTGCTTCTGCCCACAAAAAGATACATTACATTGCTCATAGGTATGTATGTGAGGGTGAATGTTTATATATATACAATATATTTATATATAGCTATGTGATACATTGGCGCCCTGTCCAGGGTGAATCCGCCTCTCACCCAATGTCAGCTTCAGCTCCCCCACAACCTTTAAAGTATCATCTGTATGATATAGATGGATGAATGAATGGATAAAACGTTTATCAACAATAGTATATATAAATAAAACAGACTGGAAAAAAACAAAACATATTTGTAATTTTATAAAACATATGAAAAGACCCTACTTTAGACCAAGTAAAGGGTTGAATACACGCAATTGCAGTTAGAATATTTACTTGCATTTACATTACAACAAAAGTCAGAGTGAATATTTCCCTGCAGCTACACATGTTCAGCAGTGACAAAGCAGAACAGCTGCACACCCCCATCCCACAGCCACCAGCCCAGCTCTGAGCGAATGGGATCACTCGGTCTGCAGAACCCCAACGACCTGCTCCTCTTTAAGGGCCTGTTGGAACTCCTCCAACAAACACCGAACAAACAGCACTGAGCTCATTCAATTACATAAAACATCATTACATGTCATTGAGCGGACGCTTTTATTCTGAGTGACTTACATGGCCATGCATCCAACATCTATGAGGGCCCATTAAGGGATTCAGTACATGTGAAAGACTGAGGAATGAGCCGCCGAGCTTGATTGATTTGATTGATTTATTTAAGCCTCGGAAAACACATTGAGGAATAAGATCTCATTAACAATGGTGCCGAGGGTACAATGAACAGTTAATACGTTGAGAAAATAAATAAATAAGAATGAAATAAATATGCATATATACATACAGCAACACAAGGGAAAAGGTCACAAGCAATCAACCCTGACGATTCAATAAAATACTATAAAATACTATGGTTAAGCCTAATCCAACTAACAGTTACAATCACTGCAGGAGAAGTCAGCCGTACATGAAACAAGACTTGAGAATTCCCTTAATGAAATAAATGAGGCCAACTTTAAAAAATTTTGGACCTCATTCCAGATGAAGGGTGCCTTAAAACAGAAAGCTGTCTTCCCCAAGTTAGTGTTAACACGAGGAAGATATAAAGAAAGCCAGCTCTGGGAGCGGGTATTGAGGGTATAACAATTCCAGCTGATGAGAGAGGAGAGATATAATGGCAGTAGCCCAATGATTGTTTTGTAAATATAGATCTTCCAATGACCATCCCTTTTTTTAGACAGGGCTGGCCAGCCAACTTTGTTATAAAGAGTACAGTAGTGTGTGCCATAGCCGTCTCCAGTGATAAAACGCGGAGCAGAATGGTATACAGCATCCAGGGATTTCAGTGTGGTTTGGGATGTATTCCCATAAATAGCATCACCATAATCTAAAACTGATATAAAAACAGACTCAATAATGCGTTTTCTGGCAAGGAAAGTGAAACAGCATCTATTTCTGTAGAGAAAGCCCAATTTTATTCTAAGCTTTTTTACGAGTTGATTCACATGTGGTTTAAAATCAAGCTTCTCATCAACCTAAATGCCTCGATACTTATAGCTGGTGACCCTTTCCAGAGTGGTACCATTTCTAGAGCAGAGTTTTAAACCGTTAAAATAAGTGTTTCTAGCTTAAGTGAAAATAATCCATTTGGTTTTGGCACAATTCAGGACTAGCTTCAGGTCACTTAACTGCTTCTCTAGCATGTGGAAGGAGAGCTGCAGTCTATTTATGGCAGAGTCAATGTTGGAGGCACTACAATAGAGAACTGTGCCATCCACATAAAGATGAACCTGAGAAAGTAGAGTGAGTGTGGAGGCAATTTCATTGATATATATATTATAAAAAGCAAAGGTCCAAGATACAGAGCCTTGGGGTACCCCCTTGTGAATATCGAAAAAAAGTTATTTTTCCCACCTTTACAGATAGATAGATAGATAGATACTTTATTAATCCCATGGGAAATTCAGATCTTCCAGTAGCTTGTAGACTTAACACATACACATTATGTATTTAACACATACATAAATCACATACGGTGAACAAATTTACAGATACAGGAATGGAATGCAATGATGTGATTGTGTCAGTGTCCAGTAGGAAACTGATAAATAATAAAATATAAAATGTATGTATATATATAAAAACAGCAGAAAAATATAATATATAAATATCTAAATATATAAGAATATGTTGTGGGAGCCACCAGAGAGATAACTGTTAAACCACTGTAGGCTCTTATGATCGAAGCCGATAAGTGATCATTTGTGTAAAAGCAGATGGTGGTCAACCGTGTCAAAGGCCTTTGAGAGGTCCACAAACAGTGCAGCACAAGGTTGCTTATTGTCCAGGGCATTAATGAAATCATTCACTACAGAAATAGTGCTATGTCGGACTCTAAAACCTGATTGAGATGGACTCAAGAAAGAAGATAGTGATAAAAATTATGATTTTAGCTGGGTATTAATAATGGATTAAAGAATTTTTAAGAGACATGATCATTTTGAAATTGGCCTGTAATTGTTCATATTATTCGTGCTACCTCCCTTATGCAGTGGGAGAACATGGGCTGTTTTCCAGGTTGAAGGAATAACACCAGTTTTTATGGAGAGATTGAAGATGTGAGTAATATGTTCACGCTCTCCTTTAAGACTTTTAATTGCTTTCCAGAAATCACGTGGTCCATTGGTCGATTCAGTGAATTTTTGCTTTTTCGTCTTTCCCTCTCCTGATTCGCTGATGTTCTTAGTCCTGCATTTTTTATAGGGAACATGTTTGTCAACTATAAAGTTAAAAGTGTTTTAGGGCCAGATCAACATAAGGTATTTTGACAGTATCTGCTCTGTCACCATAAAAAAGGTTGTGTAAGAAGGCCTGCTTGTCAAAGACCTTAAAATTCCTTTTCATAACTACCCAAGAACCACATTTCTGCAACCTTATGTCACGGAAGCATATTACCGGCCAATGATCACTGATCCCCAAGTCTAAAACCCCATTTGCAACATATTTTTCGGGTTTGTTGCAAAAAATTAGATTAATTAAAGTTGATTTAGAAAAGTCTTTCAGATTAGGACGAGTGGGCACAGAAATTAGCTGGGTCAAATTCAGGTCAGAGGACAGCTCCTGACCAATCTAAATTAAAATCACCCAACACAATTAGTTCTGATTCAGAAGGAGGAATAAGAAGTTCTGCCATCTTGTTTAGGGCCATAGTCGGGGCACTAGGGGGTGTGTAAAATCCAATGACAATAACGGAATTTTTGTTACCAGGGTAAATTTTTTGGGAAATTAATTCAAAGCATTTTGGGATGGATACAGCGTTTAGAATAGTAGTAGCATAAGTGCGTTTCACATAGACAGCTACACCACCACCCCTGCTGGCCCTATCAGATCTGTAAATATTATATACACTGTTTGGTTGTCTATATCTTTATGTAGCCATGTCTCTGATATGACCAATATGTCAGGGTTTGCTTGATTTACTAAAATATTAATGTGGTCAAGTTTGTGATGGCTCCACAGACTTCTTACGTTTAAGTGTAGGACACCCACCCCATTCCTATTTCTAAATTCTTGGGGGTCACTTATAAAGGTAGTAATATTTTTGATTGACTGTACATGTGTTGAGGGATGGAGAAATGTCTTGTATCTGCAACAAGTCCCTGAGAGTCTGTGTTCTGAGACGTCGCGGCACATGAACATGTGCCAGGGCATTATATCAGGCTCAGTATGGGATGTACTGAGTTATGGTTGAGAGAGGAGAAGCATACTTGCTACTGCAGTTGGTACAATTAACAATGCAGGGTCACCATTAATAAATAACAATTATTATAATACCCTTTATGTAACTTCAATTAAAATATAGAGCACTTAGTTATGAGTTCAGTCTCAGTTCAAATTAACTGCTGGGATATGTGGGATTCATTGTTAGGGCCGAGCACTGACATCAAAGGTCAGGTGAGACCCTATTGAAATTGTAAGGATTATTGTTATTATTATTATTCAGGCAAATGAATTGGCTTTTTGAGGGCTTAAACATGCTCAAATTCTTACCAAACTTGGCAGAAAGTCGCTGAACCCCGACTGGCCTCTCACAGATAGTGGGGATGTATGAATATTAGGGCTGGTAAAGTTAACGAGTTAATCTATGAGATTATTGTGCCCGAGATTGATGCGATAAAATATTTTAAGAAGAAGCTACTTGAACCATGGATGGGGGACTGTCCACTAAATTGGTGGACAAGAAGGCAGCACACCCATGAGAAGCTTGCAGGAATAGCAAAGAAACACCTGTCAACCCCAGCTATCAAAGGGCCCCGTGAGCGGCTGTTCTCACTCTCAGGTCATATTGTCCAGAAGAGGAGAGCAGCATTGGCTCCAGAAAATGTGAACATGCTTGTCTGTTTTAGCGCAATTTATCATACATGATATTTAAATACCTGGCTGCCACTTTATAGGTAGGAGCTATAGGCCTGAGCCTCTTTGAAAACACAGCTCTGTGTGTAGTTTTGTGTTTAAAAAAATTTAAATTAAACAACACTGTCTAAAATACATGCTGTATTCAACATTGAATGTGTCTAGGTAGAATATTAAAATTATCACGATGTTGAAATATTACGATTGCACAGTGAAATAAGATTTCTAGGATTCGGTTCTATTAAACTGCGCATTACTTAAAGTCACCCTGATTTAAATGCATGAGTGGTAATAATTATATAATTGATTATTGATTGATTGACTGGTTGATTTTTTATGGAGGCAACATTGTTGTTTTTCCGACTGATACACAAACAAATTTATTTTACGTTATTCATTTATTTAGTGATTGAGTACACTGATCATGTCAATATATATATTCATTAAAAGTGATGAGAATGATCTTGTGTCTTTCTCAACTTATATGTGATCCTCACAGAAGGTGAAGGTTGGTCCTCACTGAGCAGCACTGAAGCAGTCCTCATTTAAGATTTTTTCAGCTTAAAATCTATACTTTAAAAATAATAATTAAAAAAGACAAGAAAAGCACATTTCCACCTCTAAATTGTTACTTTTTTTTAAACCATTGTTTATACTGGTTGCTTAAACAAGGGGTTTGAGTAGAGTGCAAACCTACAAATCTCAAATCTATTTCAATACCCAAAATGTGTCTGATTTTATTATTCCCAGGGAAACCTGGGGAAATATAAAAGAAATCGTCCTATCCCGTGAATTTAAAGAGAGAAAAATAAATCATGGATTCCTTCCTGACTCGTACCTCATCCTTCCACCAAGTTTCCTTGTAATCTATTCCGTTTTTGCGCAACCTTGCTTACAAACAAACCAACCAACAAACGGACAGGGGAGAAAACATAACCTCCCTGTTGGAGTCGAAGTTAAAATCCATGTTTGTAGAAACAGCATATTAAGGACAACCTTATATTTCAGGTGCTTTTTAAACACAGACACTCATAATACAAAAGACAAAATAATTATTTCATTATTGTTATTTAAAGATATTAAACAATTAATATCAGCATTTTTTTCTTAACCATGTCAATAATAATGAATGAATATTTCCCTGTATGCACGGAGTATATATATACAGATGCAGTTATTCAAACTACTTCTGCTGTGTAAAGTCATGGTGTCTGACCGTTATGTGCTGAAACCTGCAGATAATCCCGTTACTCATATGGAGTGAGGTCATCATCTAACACCATTAAACAGTGCAGCCTGGAATCTGAAATGTGAAGCAGAAATGTCCTGACCTGGTCGGTACTTAGGAGGTTTTATAGGAACATCTGAGAGTTCACTTCAGTTTCAGACACACACACACACACACACACACACACACACACACACACACACACACACACACACACACACACACACACACACACACACACACTCACACACACACAGAAGTAGAGCAGCAGCAGTTCTGTCAGGACGCAGTGAGGAAGATGGGATATTGAGAGTGAGGTGAAGGAGGCTGAGCCGGCTTCCCTCTGCAGAGTCGGCAGTGTGATAACAATTAGTCCTCAATCAATCCTAACCATTGATCCCCACTGAGACAATCAATGTATATACAAAGCTGTACACTGTAGGAACATTTAAGTTATATCACAGGAGTTAACAGTGGACATTATAATCACACTCTGAAGCACAGTATGAGGTCCGTTATGTTTCTGACAAAAAGAGAGGAAAAAAAAGTCACTGCGGCTTTTCGGAGTGGGTGTAAAATGTATAATAAACAATCTGGAGACTATAGCTTTCATCTTCACCTCCGTCTTGATCTGTGCTGCTCCCTCTCTCTCTCACTCCCTCTCTCACGCTCCATAAAGTCAGCTTGAGTATCTTTTTTCTCTCTTGTGTGCTCAGCAATAGCGTCACACACACACACTCTCATATACACTTGCTCACACACACACACACACACACACTCTCAAACACACACACACAGTCTCATATACTCTTGCTCACACACACACACACTCCCTGTTCATGGCAGCCTGAACTCTGCAAGAGGCGAGCAGTGCCCTGGATTCTCCTGATCGGGTGTTTTGAGGTGAGGCACACACACTGGACACTGGACTGCCAGGTGCTGTGGTCAGTGCCATGCGTCTCATGGAGGGATTCTACATGGTAATAATAAAAACGGGATCACTATGGGCACGGCTCGGCTGCAGCAGCGGTTACAGCCCCTGTTGGCACTCGGTGGAAGGCGTAGTATGATTTTCCTTTTCGTCAAGTGGTGCATTATGTGTGTGTTGGGTCTGTCTGAAGTGGGTTTACTGGGGTGTTATTCATGCTGATAGAAGGATTGTAAATTCAGATGTTCTCTGTAACTGTGTTTCTGGACAGAAATATACTAGGATAATATCAGAGGTGTACAACAATCTTTAATTTTTGAATTGCTGCTTAAATGTGATGATCACACATGGACGTTTGTCCCATTTCTTATTGCTTTTGCCACTACTATGAATATTGTAATGTCAGCATCAGACCATATTCTGAAAACTGTGGAGCTGTGATGTGTCCAATTTACTAAGTAGACAGTCCCTTTGTTTCCAGCAGCTGTAAAACCGTTTGAAGAGCTGTTGTATATTTGCTGTCACCATGTTTATTACTCTAAGTTTGGATCAGAACCAGCTGATCTGCTGACTAAAGAACTTAAGAAGATGGGAGGTTGTAGTTTGTTACTTTCTGGCAGATGTTCAGCGATCCGTCCCTTACTTAATAATTTCCCAGGTTTTTACTGGATAAAGAGAGCGTCGGACACATCTATCAGATTCTTGGCGCCACTACTTTAACACCAGTGTGCCCAGCCCTTAGCTCCAGTTTCAGTTTGATCCTCCTGGTTTGAGCTGACGATGACCAACATCATCGCTGTGAGGCTGGTCTCAAGTTTCCAGGTTCCACTCCTAATTGGAGGCAACTGTTCTTCTGATCAGCATCACCTACAGGACATAAATGGTCATTTGTCGCCCCTCGGCCCAAACTTCCAAGATGGAAACAGAGAACGTGTAACAGTAAAGAAAGTCAACAGGTGTTTTTTGTTCAGTAGCATGTCTCTGTGTGTGACGCTGCCCCGTCTGGGAGCGTCACCTGGTTGTTGATTGTTGCCTTGTCATTGTGGATGTTCCTCAACACTGCTATTGTGTTTGTGGGCCAGTGAATATATTTGTATTCTTACTGCTGTCCTGTGGCTTAAGAGGTAGAGCGGGTCTTCCGCTAAGCAGAGGTCCGGCGGTTCGATCCTGCACACTGTGGTGAGGTGCCCTTTGGCAAGATATTGAGCCCCTGACGGCTATGAATGCTCATAGATGCACTTCATGATTGTGTGGCAAAAACTGTAGTGTAAAGATTTGTTATCAAGACTAAAAAAGTGCAATAAATATACCGACCATTTACCTTTCAAAATCTCTTATGTGTGCTCCTACCTAGTGTCCCCTCCGTCAGAGTGTGAGGCAGACGGGCTCCCTGGTGGTTACGGGTCCAGGGACTCCATCCTCAAGCCTGGTGTGAAGAAGGACTGGAAAAGACGCAGGCGTGGCCATCTGAAGCGGATTGACAGGTCAGTTTTATGTGTGCATCTGTTTGTGTGTATCTAACATGTATCAGTTGCTCCTCTGCATATAGTGTTGTAATGTGGGTCAGATGACAGGTTTGTATCAGGGATGTTGCACTTACTGTTTCAGCAGTGTGGTGAGGCCTAGGTCCATTTAAATGCCTTGTGTGCAGCTAATGGGGGGGGGGGGGGGGGGTGGCTGCTTCTGCAGACATGTGTGTGTGGCCGCCGTGTTTCTGTCTGTCCCATGTGGTCAGTGTGAAACTGCTCATGTCAGTGTGGATGCTGATATTTCAGCTGCAGCAGCTGGGATCCAGGCCACGCTGAGGCTGGCGGAGGGAAGCAGCAGTCTACGTTTGGACTGGGCGGAGGCGCAGGCATGCGGTGCTCCACCGTGCTCGCAATCTTGACGGGGGTGCTTCTGTACTTGGTGCTGGGTGCCGTGGTGTTCCGGGCCCTGGAGACCCCGCGAGAGGAGAACAGGCACATGATGCTGCAGATCACGCGGCAGGACTTCCTGTTGAACTTCACATGTGTCGATGAAAACAACCTCCAGGCCTTTCTAGAGGTAAAGTAGATCTTCTCGTGACAAGAGCCACTGGCAGTCTGTCTGGGGCGACTTCTTCTAGTGGTCCAATTTCAAATGGAATTCCTTTTTCCATCAGATTTTACTCAATTAAAGAAGTTGTTCCCATATTTCCTCATAACAGATTCTGGATTTAATACAAATAAAGAACAGCTCAACTAAACAATGATCTTCCTTCCCAGATTGTGTCAATTTGAAGAATTCTAACAAGCCTCACAAAGTTAAATGGAAGTAATCTAAACTTATTTTGTGTTTTCCCCCTGTCTTTAATGATCTTTGTCATCATTTGATCTTTGTCATCATTAAAGACAGTTTTCATACTTTTTTATTCTCAAGACGAAAATAACATGTAGTGGGCTGAGTAAATTCATGTTGGTGCTGCCGATAATTTCTATAAACTGTTCATATTTTCATATTACTATTTTTCTCTTTAAGTTTTTTCTCCCTATGTCTTGTGTCAGCAGGGTCTAGGTTACTGGACCTGGAAATTGTGCATCAGAATGTGACTGTGACAGTGGACTTAGTTACGGCCTGTTGTTAGTTATATGTAAACAAACAACAGAGGATCAGTAACGTAGAATCTGATAACCTCCAGTGGCTAAAAATACATTTTGGCATGGCGTCCGACGGACAGCTGGCTCTGATTCATGTATTATATTCACTGCATGGAACTTGAGAATGACATCAAAACTTATCAAAACCCATGTTGTCAATTCTCATGTGGGTCCTGAGGCAGACTTCAGATTTGTTTTTGGGGGGGCGCGCAGAGGTGTGGTCAGAGCAGTTGGTAAGGATGGGTCATCTCCAGTGTTTGTGTGCGTGTGTGTGTGTGCGTGTGTGTTTGTGTGTGTTTGTGTGTGTATGTTAGTGGTCCAACTGATGTTGTAGCAACCTAAATGTCTAATTATGGGGACTTGTCTTTCTTAAAAAAACAAGTCCCCATAACGTAAATCATGAAGACGTGTTTTAAAGTCAGGTCAGGTTAGGTTTAGGTTTAGGTTTAGGTTTAGGTTTAGGTTTTAGGTTTAAGGTTTAAGGTTTAGAAGAGTCATGTCTCCCGGAAATCAATTTCGCTGTGATGTCCTCTGAAGTCACGGAGACATACAGGCTGAATGTTTGTGTTTTATAAGCCAGCTTGGCAACCGTGCTGTGTTTCCGAGATGTTTGTCCTTGCTCCACAATGCAAGTTGTAAATGACAGTTTTAGCCTGAAAGTGATCTGCATACAGTGGCTGACATTTTCAAAAAGGGACTCAAGGCTGATGTATAGCAAAGGCATACAAATGTGAATACTTACTTATTACACATATAAAAATATGCATTTTATCATTTAGTTTCATGATGTAATTTGACGGGGTGACAGGGGCGTGGCTACCACCCTCTCGCCTCTCAGCCAATCGCAACTCCTGCTCCTCTAAAGCTAACAAACTCAACAACTGCAACCAGAGCCAGTCCGTGTGCACCTGTTTGCTAAAACGACAATAAAAACATCAACCAACTGGTAGCTGTTGCTTTAAATAAACACAGAGCACAGACACTGAATCTAACACTGGGGCACATCATGGGCTCATGTGCTTTGATGTTGAATGTGGGAGAAAAATAGGGAGGCTGTAAAACTAACCGACTAAGCGACTTGACCGACACCTTGACACCTCTGCCCAATATTTGCATGACAATAAAGAGGAAAGAAAAATTATCAGGTGATAGACATATAAATAACTTAAAACAACTACATTTAACCATTCAAATTGGCTAAAAAGTATGGTGTTAGGCGCTAGTGGGGAATGGACATTTAGCCTGTGACAAAAGTTACATATGAAAAGTTAAAATTACAAGAGAAAATAGAGCTAATTGTAAAATTATGAATGTCAACAACTTGTGTATCGACATTTTTGCTGAGCATTTGAGTTGTGACATGTGGTCACACATATGCAAATGTTTCCGTGGCGAACCCCCAATCTGTGCAAAGAACATCAAACATCAAAAGAACATTTCCATCCTGTGGCTAGGTCAGTCGTATAGTGGCTTCACTCAGAACTTTGTGGGGGTTTACACGGTTATACAAAATCAAACTAACTCCGAACAAATTGTTGCTTAGAAAATCAAGCTCAACCCCACCTTGCAGGTTCTTAGGCTACTAATTTAATAAAGATGTGTGATGCAGATTGATTTTAACATTGTTGTTGCTCTGGTTAACAAGAGCTGGTCTGGTTGCAGTTATTGAGCTTCATAGCTTAAGACAACACCTTTATTAGGAAATGTTATATGTTGTATTAGGAGGAATGTTTTTAAAAATACATTTTGTCGTATAAAATAAAGTTTATAACAAAACATTTCATATCAAACACAAAAATTATTAAATGTATCCCTACAAAGAAGCTGTCTACCAAGTCAATAAATGTGATTTAAAAAAGGACAAGGAAAAGAACAGCTTGTTTTTCGCAATTTTCACATCGTAATAAATATATATTCACTCACATCGCTAGTAAACAGCTAATGATCTGAAGGCATCTGTTCTCTTCTAAAATAAAACATAGAAATCATTAGGATGAACTTGCACTTGTAAGATCTTAAACACATAAGCTCTTAATTACATCCTGTATACAAACAGGAGTAAACTTACTCATAAGTGAGTGCGGCAGCTGTCACAGAGTCAGAAGGGTCCGGTTTCACACAACCAGTATCGGCTGATGTTTGATAGAGTCCATGTTCCGTCCATCTCAATGTGATGTTTTGTAACTTGAGATCCTATCCACTACACAATGTCACCCTTGTACAGTTGTTGTATATCACTGGCTATTAATGTGCTTGGTCATGTGTATGGCTTTGTGGCACAGCTGATTTCCAGGAGACCTTTGTGACCATGTATGGTCTGATAATAAGAAACGGATGCATACTACATAATTTAAATAGTCAACTAATGGATCAATCAACAGAATTTTGTTTTAATTGTCAATGATTTAGGTTATTGAATATGTTTTTGTTATTTATGAAGCAGAAATAACAATCATCCTCTGCGACTGTTTTCACTGTAAATCAAAGACTTTTAGGTTTTGATCCAGCAACAATCTGAAAGTGCCACCTTAGATTTAGTAGAGAATAATCAACAGAAAAAGAAGGTTGGTTGCAGGTCAAAAAACAATTTTATTATAAAAAATGTGCAGAATGAATATAAGCTTATAATTGTTTGTTTATAATAGGGCCCGACTCAAATCTGATAGGTCCTTGAACTGCCCCTGTCCTGTCAGTAGCCTTTAGAGTCACTTACTAATACTACCAGCAATACACATGACAATTTGTAAAAAAATTTCCCATAACGCTTGGTAAAAAAAATCAAATTACCCATTACAAATGTTCAGGCGACAAAACCACACTACAAAGTAAAATATAGTCTATTTACTGAAATGCTCCTATATGCACCTAAAGTCAATATAACGTCTACAGACTCCATGTTCAGTCACAGCCTCATCATATATAAGGTAATTCGATTATCTATGCTGGGGGGGGGGGGTTCGATACACTTGGGACAGAGCGGAGCCGGTCGCCGTACCACATCGGTAATCATTCTCTTTGTAACTGACAGGCTGATCGGGACTGTGCATTTTTCACATCATTTGCGGCCGGCTGTAAAATAGTAAATGGATTGATCTTGAACTGATGGGTTAATTTATTAATGTGCAAAATCTCCTTTTTAGCACTCTTTTTACTGTCTAGATCATCACACACACTAGGGAAAACACCCCCAGGATCCTTTTGTATTTAAGATCTAATAAGTAACTAACCCTTTCACCTAAATCTTGCACACTGGTCTTTTAAATATACATATAAATTTCATTATAATAACTCTTATTCAATGTCTCTTCCCAGGAAGTGGTGGAGGCCATCGGCGCAGGTGTTGATGCCACCAGCAACACCAGCTTTGTCAGCCAATGGGATCTGGCCAGTGCCTTTTTTTTCTCAGGGACCATCATCACAACCATCGGTAGGTGTCCAGTACAGATATTAGGACCACAACATATAATTCTAACGCGAATTTTTTACTGGAATCCTTTTCAAATTGTGTCTCTGACCTCTGACCCTACTTGCCAGGTTTTGGAAACATCTCGCCAAAGACATACGGAGGGCAGCTGTTCTGCATTTTCTACGCCCTGGTGGGAATCCCACTGTTTGGTATCCTACTCGCTGGGGTTGGAGACCATCTGGGTACTTGGCTGAGGAAAGCTGTTGCCAAAATAGAGACTCTCTTCCTGGTCAGAGCCCAAACAGTGCTGTTCATGTCTTCTTTGCTTGATTTTCCCTTCATTTTTCTCATCCCACTGTGTTGTTTCACCCTGCCAACAGAAATGGCGTGTGAGTCCCACTATTGTGCGAGTGATCTCAGCCGTCCTATCCATCCTGCTGGGTTGCGTGCTCTTTGTTGCAGTACCTATCCTGGTCTTCCAAAAGGTGGAGGGCTGGAGTCTTTTGGAGTCGGCCTATTTTGTAGTTATCACCCTGACAACAGTGGGCTTTGGAGACTATGTTGCAGGTACACAACAATAGATCCACCGCATGTTTCTAAACATAGCTTGTCGTGTGCTCACAAGGGGGCGGGGACTTCCATTACGAATGGAAGGCAATGGCCACAATGGCTATATTAGAGCATGATGTTAAGATGTAAAGCACATGAATTAAAGTGTTTTCGAATTCCCGGATCTACAATCAAACTGCAACAAATTCCACCAAGTCATAGATATCAGTTCCCCAAATATGCCGGATTTCTTCCATCAAGATCCATGAATTATTCCTCTGAGAAAACAGTAAAGAAAAAGCCCTATCTCGCAATATTAAAGATAGTGATTCCTGGATCCGCCACCTGACTTGGGTTAGGGTTAGGGTTCCGCACCAAACTTAAATGGTTTCTTCCCTGACACATACCCCATCTTTCCACCATGATTTGTGGAATTATTTTCTATATGTGTGTAATCTTGCTTGCAAACTAACAAACATACAATCCAACAAACAAGCAAATGGACGGGGGTGATAATAAAGCCTCCTTGGCAGAGGTAATATTGAAATACTAGAAAAGGAATTTGCATTCACAAAAAAGAGGAAAACAGAAGGAGAGGGGAAGTAGCGATATGCTGTGTGTGTAAGAAAATACACACAGACACAGTTGCCTGCTCATTATGGCCAATGCTTTCAAATTGGTGGTTTCCAAGTAATTCACTGGGATTAATTGATGTAGCTTGTAATGATGTAGCTGGTAAGATGGTGAAACGTATTTGACCTACTAGTGTTTTTTTATTCAAGAAAAATTGCATCATGTAAAATGGTAGCATAGTAAAAAGCAAAACTAAATCATCAAACCTAAAGTTATCAACTGTAATGCAATAGACAATACACACAACTTCATTCAGAGTTGAGAAGTAGGAGAAAATTGATCTTAAATATTGTGTTTAATTGTGATACTTGAGTAAATTCACTTTTTCAGATGTTGTGTCCACTGAGATGTTTCAGAAAGAACTGGCTTCATTATTTTTGGTGGAAGTTGACAACTTCCACCAATAATACTCAACAGGGTTTATTTTAGCCCTGAGGTCACGTCACAGCTGAACTTATTCTCACCACATCAGAGGTTAAAAGATCTAATCATTGCACAGACACATCCCTTTTAAATAACCCCTGATAACTTGCTGTTATTCAAAATGCTTTAATATACAAATCAAGAAGAGAATTTACTTCTTTGTGCTGAAATGAAAACGTGGCTTCCGTTTTTCTGCGTTTGCTTTTACATATTTTTTCCACTTTGTTGAATGTATTGATCGGCAGATGAGCTGCTGATATAACTTAATTAGTCATCTGTCAATGTGTCTGTCAGTCATGATGCATTAAGCTCACTTAGCTCAGATAATTTTCATTTTCTCATTAATTATTCAGGAGGATTTTCTTTTAAAAGGGCAACTATCGATTTATCTTACTTGCTGCATAGTATCTCCAATCATGACTGTTTGGACATGGATGGATGTTTATTATGTATGGTTATTGCTGCTTTAACTGACTGCTACTGTGTACTTGTGTCTTGTCAAAGGGGATTCTGGGATTGCAGGGAGCGACCACTGGTACAAGCCTCTGGTGTGGTTCTGGATCTTGCTGGGTCTCGCCTACTTTGCGTCTATCCTGACGATGATTGGAAACTGGCTCCGGGTGCTTTCTAAGAAGACCAGAGCTGAGGTATACTTGCATTCTTCTGCGTCTCTTTCTTTCCATCAGCTCTTTTTTTATACTTTATACTTTGGCTCAACTCAGATTTGACCCTTCTCTCTCAGATGGAAGAACTTCGAGCCCACGCCACGGACTGGACTCAGAACATCCAGAATATGTCGGTTGATTTTCGAATCCCAGGTAAAATTGACGACCCTTTCAAGCGGCGCCGGAGAAAGCGCCGCCATGGTAAGAGTACGTCGGGTACAGGGCCCTCTGAGGGGAAAGAAGGGCACCCTGAGAACCAGACCGATTCTGGATCGTACTCCTCCTCCTCCTTCTCGTCCAATGAGTCCGGGTCTGGATCCGAAACAGACTCTCAGGTCACGCAGACGGAGCGAGTGCCTGAAGAAAAAACTGAGAAGGAGGAGCCCCACCTGTCTCAGCCTCTGGACTACTTCGGAGAGAACCTGGCCTTCATTGATGAATCCTCAGATACTCAGAGTGCTAAACTTCATCTGGATCCTCTGATGGACCCAACACAACCCAACCCTGCTCGCTCTCGTCAGCCGAAGAGGAGACGCCACAGAAGGCCTGTTCAACAGAGAAGCCCTGAGGTCAAAGGCTCCAACTCTGACAGGAGGGAGCCCAATGGAAACCCCAAACCA
This sequence comes from Platichthys flesus, assembly GCF_949316205.1. Taxonomy (NCBI): domain Eukaryota; kingdom Metazoa; phylum Chordata; class Actinopteri; order Pleuronectiformes; family Pleuronectidae; genus Platichthys; species Platichthys flesus. The sequence continues at coordinate 13,723,459 of NC_084959.1, read as the reverse complement.
GTTCCAGATCTACCACTGAACCTCCGGATCTAGACCTAGTACAGAAACTCCAGCTTGATATATGAGATGTGGGGAGAATCTGAGCAATGTATCTGTGTATATGTGCTGCTTACTTACAGACACTTGATGAAAACATATTGCAGAAGAAGCCTTAGCCACTTGTGGCTTGCATTTAATGGCCTTAGCATGCGAGTGTGTTTGCCTTAATCAAAGATGATGAAGTGACTGTTATGCCAATGATCCCTTTACTTTATGAAGAGCTGCTGCCCTCTAATGGGCCAAGACAGAAGTGCATCTCAACGTCAGGGCTCCCGTTGTGTTTTACTAATCCACACCAGTGCAAACAATTTGAGAGCAGCCTAAAGAGGAGGTTGCTTACACTCTTCAATCCTGCCAAGTATGATTAAACAGGTACTTGACAGGCTCTTGTACATTTGAGGTATGTAACAAACTTTTCTAAATGCTGTGTGAATACTGTCTAAACGACCATAACATTTGCATTTGATGGTTAAATGCATTAACCCGACTGTACTGCATACATGTAATAAATATTTTTTAAATTAAAGCAGCACTGTGTCTTACAAGCATGTTTGTTATACTGTCGTAAGTACATGTTTTCTAAAGATGCTGTTCAAGTCCTTACGGCTAAAATAGGGTAGAGCTTCCTCTAACCAGAAGGTTGGCGGTTTGATCCCAGGCTTCCCCATCTATATGCCAAAGTGTCCTTTGGCAAGATAACCTGCAGAGACAAACGTCCATATACTCTCACATTCCCACCCACAGTCAATCTAGAGTCTCCGATTGACCCAACCCCTATCTGCATTTCTCTGGGCTGTGGGAGGAAGCTAGAGTATCAGGGAAAATCCACACGAACACTGTGAGAACATGCAAACTCAGCATCAACATCATTATATGAAAAAGCAGTTCAGTCTTTCTAGTAAAGCTGGAATCAAAACGTATATTAAGGTTCATGTTTTTCCGTAGATTACCAATTACTCTACATTCCTGGATGACATGCTATGGCTACAAAATGTGATTTAGTGAAATTTTGTACTTGATTCATTCACCATCTTTCATTTTCCATTTGCTGTTATCTGCTTTAACAATAAACACTCGACTGTGAACAAAATCCCACTGTACAAGCTTGGATTTAAAAAATAGTCTTACGGAAATATTTGCAGTATATTCTCAGAATTCTGTCAGTAGATTGAAATGACACATGACTTGTGTTGTTTGGGGTTAAAGGAGTCCAGGTCCCAAAAGGCAGACACACAACAAAGGCAGGTCGTTTCAGAGAAGATAATTTCCTCCGCTTTCCCCTCTGTCGGTTGTTTGGTTTGTTCGCAAGATTGCAAAAAAATACAAGATGAACCATCGTGACACTTGATGAAATGATGTGGTATGGGAAAGGAACCCACTAGATTAAGATGTGGATACAGATGAGGGGATGGATCCAGGAATTGTATTGTGCATTTCAACTTTTTCACTGAGGAATTAATTCATGGATATTGATTCAAAAGCCAGGCAACAAAGGACTGAGAGCACTGAGACTAAATAGACAAGGAAGCCATAGGCCTCTGGGGAAACACATCTGGGAGGGGCCGGCCATCACCAAAGAGGGAAAACTAGACAAAGACAGGAAGTAAAGGACGAAATATGATACAAAAGTAAAACAGGAAATAAAAGTCCAATGGAACAACCTAAGCAGGGCAGGTCACCACTGTCATGACATAAGGACAGTATCTTATCATGTGAGGGTGAGAATGAAAACATTGGCGTGTTGGCTGGTGGCAAAGGGAGACAGGTGCTGCGAGACTTGAATAGCATACTGTACATGCAGCACTGTTTGTACTGTATAAATGCCCTTCAGTCTGTCAATATGTTCCTTTTAGCATGACTACGGCTCCTCAGTTGATCCGTGTAAGTGATACTCGGCTGGTAACTCTACCTTGGTGTTTCAAACTGAAAATGGCCCCAAGGACAAACATTGTGCGACATCAAATTGTGCCTGGAGTTATTCTATCATGTGTATAGTCAGGTTGTAGGAAAGCAATGCTGAGGTCACAAAATATGTGATGGATACAAATTTGCATATTAATTTATAATTAAATGTATTACTACCGCCCCTCTCTTCTAAGTAAATGAATGCGGCTCTCCCGCTCTAAACACAACCAGCAGATGGCACACACTCACACATTTTGATCTGTACAGCACTGAGACATAAAATCACAGAATAGAATCCATCCGAGGTCTTTGACTCAAGTAGACTTGAAATGATTTGTTATTGACCATCTTAATGATTTGAAATGAGACAAATCCCAGTCCGTCTCTCGTCCCCCTTGCTCTCGTGTTCTCATGGCGAGTGAACAATACGTTTTAAAAGGAGCATGAACTGTGTGAACGTCCCTTTTGTTAATCTGACACTTTACTGCAGGTATTGAAAAATGAAAAAGCAGCGTTGTGGCGTAGTGATCAGGAAGTGAGCAGGCCCCGGTGATGTGCTGTGGCAGTGGGTGACCTTTTAGTGGAGGACACACACACACACACACACTCAGCTGCTATAACGTCATCAGCAACTCAGCTGCACTCTCCCCAGGCTGCCACTAGAGGGAACATAATTTTGGCAGTGTTGGTAAATGCTGATGTCGGCGATACACTCCTGACCCGGAGTTAAAGGGGAAATCCGTCCAAAAATAGAATTCAGACATGTAATTTCGGTATTAATGTGATCAGGTTTTAAGAACAACTGAGACGGCAGGTATCAGAAAACGAGCTGCGCCATAATAAATAATGAGGACGTTTTGTCCATCACAAATGAAATAAATCAACAAAAAAAGGAGGTGTTGTCATTTCTATGGATAAAAAAGTGAACCCGTGTTTACTGATGTTCTGATATCCAATATAGCAGAAGACAAGGTCCATATTTAACCATGCAGGCTTTACTATAGGTAAAATCGTTATAATATGAAATACTTGTCACCCTAATTTAGACTGAATTTACCCCTTGTGTTTTATTTGAAGGAATAAAAAACATGAAATACACTAACTTTTTATAAGGAAATTATATGTTTAATTTTGTTTGGTTTATTTCCTCCTGTCACCTGTTCATCCATTTGTCAACTCAGCTGTTTGGACCAGGACAGTGAACCCCAGTATTCTGCTTAAAACCCTCAAACCCATATACTTTGATACTTTAACCTTACACTGAAGCTTGTGGTGCTTGTATACAGATTAGAGGTGTTTATAATGTAGGTGGAGACTGATCTCTATCAGTGCTGGTATCTATGACTCAGTCCATGCACCACAATGAAGCGGTGCCCAATAGTCTCTCTCTCTCTCTCTCTCTGTGTTTGTGTGTGTGTGTGTGTGTGTGTAACAGAGGCACAAAGGCTTCTTGGTATTTATGTATCAGCTGACACCTGTCTGAGGTCACGACCTGCTGTAGAAGCGCCCATAGGGACCCCAGCTGCCATCCACCGTTTAAAACACACCAGCATGGACGACAATGTACCGCGTCTCCGACAACTGCTCTTATCATATTATAATGCACGTCGGCCAAATCACAACAACACAAACACGAACCCAGAATCTAGCATGACCACTGCTCTCACACACACAGGAAAGATGATGATGATGATGATGATGATGATGCAGACTGCAGCAGAGTGTGTGTGTGATGCAGCTCCGCAGAAGTGCAGTGTCTGCAGCAGAGACGGTGACCTTCATTCAAGGTCGCACTGACACTGCTGTCAGTTTTTCCCTCCCGTGCACGCACCACGGAAATCCTGTCCCGCTGTACACACACACACACACACACACACAGGGACGCACGCACGTACGCGCGCACTACACGCACACGCACACACACACACACACACAGCTTAATTATGCTTCAAACAGACCAGACTATTAGAGACTAACGTTTATTATTGTCTATAGTCAGAGCTGGGGGCTTATTCAAATCGTGCAAGCAAAATAAATATAGCTGTAATTTGAAATCAGCTCTGATTTGTATTATTCTTTGATTGCTTCATTTTAAATCTAAACGAGTGGACAGTGTGTGACAACCTCTCTCTTCCCTGTGTCAGCTGCCACCACGCAGGCATGCAGGAGACTATTTCTAGCAGCAGCAGGCTACAAAGTTAGACAGAAAAATAATTAAGATGACACCTACATTGTTGGTTTCTGGATTTAAAACTCTTGATTGTGGTCCCATGCCATCACAGTAAGCCAGTGCCTTTCCTCTTCCTTAGCAACTGTGCTGGGTCAGTGTCACAAGACCGACAGCATGACTACATTTTCCATAGAGGTGTGCCTCAGGAGACATGTGGGATCTCTCAGCAACACTCAGGCTGATTTATATATGAAACCATATCTGTTTTTTAACAGGTTAAAATGCCCCAACGACGGATTTACTATAAGTGGATAATCTATACCTTATAATAAAGCCAAGAAGAATATTTGGATTTTTATTTAACAGCTGAGTGGCCACTGGGAAATGAATAATCAGACATTTTTAGTGGGGGAGGGTTCACTTCTGCAGCTATATCCTGATTCCGCACGATTGAACTGACTGGTGTGAATGTTCAGTTGCAGACACGTGGATATATAACTAGACCACCTCAGGATTAACGTAGACTGGTTAATATATATATATATATATATATATATATATATATATATATAACCTATATAGGGAGATATTTTAACGACTTGCAGGCCACCTTCATCATCAACATAACGCTGATGACGCTGGTGGAAGGTGCTCATGTACGTAACGGAGGCACAGCGGACGTGAATTGGACAGAGGGAGGGTAAAGACACGGGATAGAAACCTTCGTCACAGCGTCAAGTTATAGAGAGGCACTCGGGAAGGGGAGGAAGTCACGCACTTTCAGCTTTTCTTACAAAATAAAAGCGGGATTTGGGGGTAGGCTGTCTTTTCCAAAGTCAGAAATCATCGCACTGCTTTTATTTGTGCACACAGTTCCTCCCTATATTCTTTCAAGATATATTATCCTATAATAACCACCAACTTAATGTGTCACTCCACATATATAAACTCTAGAATAAAATGTTTTTATTGGTTTGTTTTGGTTAAAAATTCAAATACAACATTTTTTTTGTCACTGTTAAGGGTGAAATATCTTTTTTTATCAAATTATATTGGCGACCCATGCTTTGACTCTCTTTCCTTTGGAAACCACATTTTCTATCATGTATATACATTTGCATCTCTCTTATACAAATTCCAAACCAATGCAAAATATTCGTTTTGGTCTGTAATAAAGGTTTAACCGTTTTAGGCCTTGATTTAGTTTTATTTTGAACTTTCTTCCCCCCTCCTCTGACCGGATGTTCGTTGTCTCTTCTTCTACGCTTGACGCTGACGAGCAACTACAACCCCAGTGGAACCGTGGAAATTATAGCAGCGGGGGCTCGGACACCGACACAAGACCCGGGAGTGTGGTGGGTTGTTGCTGCGTCCGTCACCGCCTCATTGTAGCAGCACGTTTGGGGGTGTGATGCGTGAGACAGCCGGAGAGGCTCGGACACGGACAGCGCCATTAACCCGGGTTAAAGCCTCTGTGGACCTGGCAGCCGTGAAGACTTGACTGACTTCAGGCACGAGAAGAAGAAGAAGAAGACCCTGCCTTGTTTTTAGATGTCACTGTGAGTGTCTTCTCTCTGTATTGTCCACGTTACTGCATTTGGTGCTTTCAGGCTCCCGACTGCTTCGGTGGACATGTCAGCTGTCTCGGGTCTGGTGCGTTCACGATCCGCCTGCTGGAGAAGGAAGTTTGCGTGGCCACGTTATTGGTTGGCTGTAGGGGAATATATACTTAGTGGTTGTGTGTAATGAAGTGCATTACGAATGCGTCATGCTCAGCTCAAATATCTACATAAATAACATAAATAAATAAATGATGGTTAAAGCCTCATTGTTCTGTCAAACCCCAGTAGGAAGAGATAGATGTGATGCACGGCTGTGTATTGGTTGGATGTGGATGCAGTGCGTAATTGTCCTGTGTGGCACATGCACGGACGCACTTCTCCCAACTGTGCACACTTCTCCTATCCGTGTACCCCCACTATCTGTACCTCTATCCGCCCCCTCCTCCCCCCTGGTTTAATCTCCATTCTGTTTTAACACACTGAACTGTGCGAGTCACCGAGCCATGCTGCACCAGGATTGAGATCACCGATCTTAACGCCTAATCCACTTTGGCAATTAACCTTTTAACCAGCCCGAGATCAGCGGGCAAGGTCACCCCTGGGTGCTGTTTCTCGCCGCCTCCGCGGTGTCGCCCTGTATAGCACACCCCCACACCCCCACCCACCTCCTCCCCCTCAAACTGACTTTTATTAGGTACAGTCAGTGTGATGCGTTCGGTGTCAGTGGCAAAAGACCACTGGTTCCCCCCTAACCAAAAACTATGACAAGAGGATGTAAAACCATTAGAGACAAAGCAAGAGCCTATTAATGTGCAATAATAGTATTTTCTGACATTTATTATAAGGAGTTATCTGAGTTATGCCATTTGCTGGTACAATCAGCTTTTATTTAAACCTTTAACCTTTCAAATTCTGCTTAAAAAATGTAAGTGATCACTTCCAAAGAATATGACTACTTCATCTCAGTTTATTTGCACATATCACAGTCTTGTTCCTCAAGGTTAAAGTCCTTAAAAACCCACTTTAGTCTCCTTTGCTGCATTGTGGCATATATCTGTGTTTTAAATGTTTAAACACACAATCATGTTTAAAGTTTAAAGTCTCACTAAAATAATTTTTAGTGTACTATTTTTTTTCTGGTCTCTAATTATTTACAGAGAGTTATCACCAAACTTTGCTTATGACTTTGAGTAAAGAGACAAGGTGTTGGCTCGTCTGTCCTTCAAGCATTCCTGCGGCTGTGACCTTTGGAGTGTGTCACGCAGTGTAAGGGGGAGGGTACTCCGGCAGTGTGTGGCAGTAATCTGGATACATACAGTGGGTTATGTATTTTTGGAAGGAAAAGTCTGTCACCAATTCACACTAAACGTACATTAGAGGAAAAAAACTCTAGAGGTTTTCTCCGGCACGTATGATTGCTGGCATTGCTTTTGAATGAGATGTCTACAACTATTTTTTAGACATCGTCATTTGCACATTAAAATCACAAATGGAAGGTTTAGCATGTACACGTACCATCTTGATTTCTCTGTAACTCAAAACCCTTATCCTGTATTTCCCCAGGTGTCCTGAAAACTGCAGACTTCAAACCCAAGCAAAAGGACTTCATTAGGCCACCACCAGGAGTGAGGGGGAGATACAGGCTTTAAACTACACTTCACCAAACAGGTAATATGTTCCCACATCACCTTTTATGCTAATGAAATATAATGCCATTACACTTCGATTTGGATTATGTCTGTTATTTGTGCGTTGCAGACCAGGATCCTCGTTCCTTCTTGTAATGTAATGACTCTGGCTGACATTATTAATGTCGTCTGTAGCAAATGGATGGATTTGGAAGGAGAACACAGAAAATTATTTTAAAGGCATTCTCATTTCACAGCTGAATTATTAAGAGTGGCCTTGTGATTGGATATAACAATTTTTGCAATCAAGTAATTCAAAGGACACGTTACTGTCTGAGAAAAGCAGGACCAGCTGCGTGGCCAGCTGCAGCTCTCATGCAGTATGTCTTTTGGTCTGTTGTGTTGAAATAATTGGGCATTGACACACTGAAACCTTGAGAAGGGCTGTGATTGCCCTAAAGACACAAAAAAAGGATGAATGAGGGACAAGATAGATAAGCGAGAGGATTGACCTCAGCTTGAAGCAAAATGTGCAAAATCTTGTGTGAGCAGAAAAGAGCAATCAGTCTGAAGGGCTCTGATAATAGTCGTGACTTTGAGGAGCATGTTTATCTGGATGCTATGCAGCATAGAGGGGACATTTTAAAGTTTTCTGCAGTAATTTTTGTCAAGATTAAAATCAAATCAGACTAGGGTGACAATCAGTAGAGCTCGTACGTCTGCAATGGCCCAACAGTCTAAATTTCACACACGCATATCTTTCATCAGTTTCCTAAATGTGCCAGATTTTTTCCATCAAGATACATGAATTACTTCCTGTTAAAGCAGTGACAGTTTCAAAAAATCCCTAGAACCTATGTTAAAGAAAGTGATGAAAACAAATCGGTGGATCGGCACTAAATTGTAATGGATTATTGAGTCTGACCCATATCCTTCCATCAAGGGGTAATCTGTTCAATAGTTTTTGCATTATCCTGCAAACAAACAAACAAACAAACAACCGCCAATGAAACAATACCCTCATAAGCAGCAAGATCGATGCCTACAATTTATTAATTTGCTAAACAACAATGGAAAACTGACCAGTTACTCAGGAGTCGAAGATTTCCATTCATCATTGTTACCAATTCAATGTGGGCGCAGATCCAGATCAAGGGACAGATCCAATATTTTTTTTGTCACTTTCTTTAACTTTGGTAGATATGGCATTTCACTGATTTCTCAGAACAATTCATGGATCTAGATTGAACTAAATCTGCAATCTCCAGTGGACAGATATCTGTGTGAGTAATCTGGTGCATGTCCAAATAAGGATCCGGTTTTAAGAGTTGCTGATAGTACGTAAGTAGTTCTGACTATGCTTTAGTATAGGGTTAGATCAAGTTTGCAAATTGGGATTTAACATATTTCACCTCTTAGTAAATATACCTGTGAGGATGTTCCCCCCCATCATATGAAGTAATACCATCAAACCTAGAATGGATGAATAAATAAATGCGTTTGTCAGTCAGATAGCGCAGAGTTGATCCTTGCACTAATGTGTCCCTGCCCCAGCTCCTCCATCCTTCTATCATTTACCAGCTGTTAGAGGGGGAAGCCGATCGTAGCCCGGCCCCATCTCAACAACAGCAGAAGCAGCCAACACGAGCTAGCGCCCGGGCGCCGAGCAGCTCTGCAAACTGATTTCTCCCTCAAATCTGTGGCACATTATCACACCGCGGACACGCTTTAAGTACTGGCACGGTCACCGTCAGGTAAGATGCAGACTAGCCCGGGTTAGCGGGACAAAAATAAACCTCGGCCCCGGGAGGAGGGAGACAGCGAGCAGAGCTGGACGGTCAGGATTAGGGCTAGCGAGCTGCTAGCCGAGTTAGCCAAGAGCTAGGCTAGCAGCTCAGTTGTGTGTTGTTGCCAAAGCTAACGCTACTCCAAACATGGGGTTTAAGTGCAAACGACGCCTCTATGTGGCGAGTTAAACTGGCAGACTAAGCACGTTAGCCAGTCTCACCTGTAGCCCCCAGCCTGCTTCCACTAAACCAACAAGCAAACTGTTGTTTATTCAGGCTGGAGTACCTACATTTGAGTCGCAGAGACCACCGCTGTTTCCCATTTGCCAGCGCAGATGTGGGAGAGTGGGCATCGGTGCACATGGCACAGGAAACCTCGCTGCTCGCCGAAGTCACAGCAGACTGACTCGCATTGTTAATGAACGTTAATTATTAGTGCGGAAGAGCTGAGCCTTTCACCCGTGCCTGTAAAACTCAGTCCAAGTAAAGCTAAACTTTAGACAGGCTCAGGCTACTGTGATCCCCCCCCTCTCTTGTCGCTTGCCAAACAGAACTACAATCAAGTCGAGAAAGGGCAAACTCCACAGAAAAGCATAGGACAAGCAGTCACTTTAGCACTGGGTTATCTGCTGCAGCAATAAATAGGATGAAGTCTGACTTGGTTTACAATTAGTGAGGATCTGTCTCAAACTCTGGATGTTACGGGAGGAAGTCTAAAACTACACTTTACTGGACTCCCTTCTCAGTTGTTATTCAAAGATCTTGTCATTAAACTCAGCTACCATGAGATTGTAAGAGTCTCCTCTCTCCACTCCAGATGTGTAGAATAAACGTGTAAACATTTAAAGAAATATAAGCAGGGGGGAAAAACAATAACAGTTGCAGTTAATGTGTAAAACACGTTGTCTTTGCAAGTTCCAACCCAAGGAATCACTTATCTCAGTGGGTATGGAGCCATGTTTATATGCCTGATAGTGAACAGCTTTTATCACACTGGTATAAGGTTGTTTTTCATATTTTGCATATTATATCAGTGTGTCTCCCTGTAGAGATGAACAAATAGGTAATATATATATCATGTGTTAACAATTTTGCAAACTGACAGACAGCACAGGCCAGGACTGAGATCACCCCACGTAAAAGTTAATGTGTGTAAAGACTTGCATGCGTTCAGTGAGCTGTGGTGAAAATAACAAAAATCCTATGCGTACTTTAGGTCCATGAATCTTCTGCAAACGCTGCTGGTTAATCTTCTCTCTATGTACTTCGTAGAGTAAACAAAATGATAGTCTTTTTAATTATTAAGCTAAAGACCCATAGGTTTATTTAATAAGGCCATTCAACCAGTCTCGTGTTTACCAAGCATATATGCATGTAGTCAATACGGGCCTGGCTAGGGACTCGAGCAGTGAACCAACCATAAACAAAGTATTTTCAATATTGCAGCAGTTAAATGTACAGGACAGCTGATGTTGCCAGTATATGAGCATGATAAAATCACAAATCCCAGTCGGGTCTTAACTGGATTGAGGCTATTTAGGCTTCAGAGAGCCCATCTCCTCGTCCTCAAACAGTGAACTATTAAGTTGGAACAAGAGCGCAATAGTAAGGCTCAGCAATTATGTATCCACTGATGAGTTGAGGCTTGGAGACCGACGCGGCACACGCTAGAGTTCACCTCTGCCCCCTTGAACCCGCCTTTCCCTTTGCACCCATTTTTGTGATCCCTGAAGTGCTGTTGATGAAGTCAATTTAACAACAGTGGAGGGTATTTGTAACAGCAAAGAGCAAAGTCAGCGTCAGACAGTTTGATGAAATTAACAATCTGTCTTTGTTTTCCTATTCAGTATATGGTCTGGGTCTTCTTATAGGGTTGTAATTACAGGAGTGGTACACCTACAATCTGAAGTAATGACCTTTTATTCGGGCAGTGGAGAAAAGTGTTCAATGTGCAAACATTCGTCTACCTGGTCGTCCAATTACTGCAAGAGACCTCCTGAGCCAAAAAGTTCAGACCGCTTCGAGAGTAATGGTATTGTATAAAATGGACCCTGAATGTATAAAAACAACAGCAATCCAGACATTTTCCATAAGAACGGAGTTACTGGAGGTTGTCCATAGCTTAAATGTAAGATGAATTAGTCATGGTGATCCAACCATTCACGATACTAGAGGTTTATGATTGATTGTGGGAGCTCTAGAGCTTTATACTCAACTTTGAATCCAAACTAATGACACTTTGATACATTTTTTCGATACCAAGCGCTTTTAAGTTGATGCATTCTCTGCTTATTCAACGTTCGACAGTTTCAAAAAAATCCAAGCAGATCTTTCATACATTTTTCAATCCAAGACTGCATTAAAAAAAGTATAACATTATGTTCAGCTAAAGTGGAAAACCTTGTGTTGTTGCTACAAGGAGTTCTGTCTGCCTGCCGAGGATGGTAAAAAAACTGGAATATTTTGAAGGGACTGCACACTGATCGATAATGAAGCAACATTGCAAAATACAAAAAAACTGGAGTCTCATCTGTGGGTCTGTGCTCCTGTCAGTGTCTGAGCCTAGATAAATGCTCTTTTTTTATAGACCTACTTGTGGACTGTGCCCACTCTTAGAGGACCTGCATGGTCACAGGCATGTGCTGTTCTCTGTTTCTGCTTTATCAGGACCATGATGGTAAGGTGACAGGTGTGCTTACTGTATGGCTGTGCTCTTCAAGACATCACAATACGGACAGAGGGGGGAAATTAGCATTTTCATGTTTACATCACATCACTTGTGCTTTATAAACGGCGTGGTGGGGGGAATTCACCAACATGAGCATGCGCCTCGACCTGCTTTCAGAACAAACACAGGGGGAGTGTGTTGCTCAGGAGACATTACTCCACTACAACCTTGCATAGAAAATAATTGTTGGGTGTAACATTGATGTTAAAAACCTTTTGTTGTGACACATTTTCCGCTTCAATAAGTTTCTGTTGCAATGCTCACCATCATTTTTGACATGCACGTCTCATCATCAGGCTTCACTTAGAGGAAAATAATCAACTATATTGATAGTCGATTTATCATTTCAGTTATTACTAAGATTTTTTGTTGATATTTTATAGACTGAAAATGTATCTATAATGTAAATAATTGTTTGTTGTAGCCCTGAACATATTTTCAATTTAATCACAAGCAGAATGGTTATAGCTCTCATAATTTTTGTAATAAAAACTAAAAGTCGAGCAGCTATGTTACGGCACACTTAAACACAACATAGTTATGTGTCAGAATAGGGATGTCTGGGCGCTGTTTATGAGCCTGGCGACCTTCATCTGCTCACCTTGGCTATTTTAGAGTCCGTAAATGTCAGGTACAAAGATTTAAAACTGGGGGGGATGATTCAAGGACTGAATAGTTTTATTTTAGGTATGACGGTGAATCTAAGCTGTTTTTTTGATAGCTGGGAAAGTTGAGGAAAACATGGCACCAAACAACACATACAGATACAGATGCTAAAGAACATGAGAGGAAACATGCAGGCCCTTTGTGGTGCTACTACAAAATGTCACAGCTTTTCACAGCCCTTGCTTCCTGGAAAGAAGAAGGGCCGTAATGAAAAGTGACCAGGCAGGACACCAGTTCAGATTACCCTCTTTTTATGTTCCTTACATTCCCTGTGTTTACACTCAAATCAGCCCACAGGGGTAAACTACTGGTGTGAGTGTAAACATGAGGGCCTATAGCTCATGATGAGGCATTTGCATGGAAATTAACATGAGAATTATTTTAAGTTATGACGGATACCAAAGACTGAAAATATCTAATTGAGCTTGACCTTTCTTTGTTGTTTATTTGTTTGCCCTCCAGACATCATGTCTTCCAGGGAGCGTCGAACAGATGTCTACATAAAGGCAGAACCCAGTAGTCCAGAGGGAGGTGGGGGAGGCCGCACCAGCCCGGGTGGGGCCTCGTCAGACTCGTCTCAAAGCGGAACCAGAGGAGACGGCACTAAACGTTACTCTCCGCCGCTGTACACACCAGCGCTGCGTTGCCACTTTAAAGACGAGGTCGGCGACGGAGCAGAGGAGGGGTCCGCCGGCAACGGAGCGGGGCGATGCAAGTACGCCCTGAGCACGTTACCCAAGAGGCTCTGTTTAGTATGTGGAGACGTGGCCTCAGGTTACCACTATGGTGTGGCATCATGTGAGGCCTGCAAGGCCTTCTTCAAGAGAACCATCCAAGGTATGTACAATTTTAGTGCACAGCGAAACAACCAGAGAACAGTTCATGTTCTCCCATGACCCCTCTGTAATGTTACTCTTTAATGGGATTTACATTTGTAGCACTCTAACCGTATTTGATGGGACACTGACTACTACCTCCTGTAACTTTAAAACACTAATTAAGTTGTTTGCTTTTGAGAAACAAAATGATAATAATAGTGTAAGAAATTGGGAAAAACTAATATTTCTATTTTTCTACATTTAGTCTTGATCCTAGTGTTCTACAAAAGCATTCATTTACTTGCATAAGAATCATAGTTAGATAAACTAATTAAATCTGTGAATATCTTGTGAAATATGCAATGTAATTTGTCTCAGTGACATCTGTGAATTCATTTGGTACGTTCTTTATATTTCAATGGAGAACAACAGGATGTTCATGTTAATTGAGCAGCAACCAATTAATATAAACTGTACCTTCATCAGCTTTAATGTAGAACACCACAAGCTGTCCCGTGTCTCTATAGTGGTTAAAAAGTCTTACAAATCCAGCAGTGACCAAGGCCCCACATCATATGTTAATGATGTTATTGTTTAACAGGCTTCAGAACACGGTCAATACAACCACACCAAGTTTATACAGGTCTGTTAAACAAAACTCACAGACATGTAGCACACGCATGCACACTTTATGTTCTGTGTGTAGGGAAACTGTGTTTAAATATTCCAGAGATGAACAGATCGAAGAGTTTTTTATTCATCTCAGTTGTTTGTATATGTTTGTAATTTATTAACGTGTTCTCTTATATTCCTTTAAAGGTAACATAGAATACAGCTGTCCAGCATCAAATGAGTGTGAGATCACTAAAAGGCGCAGAAAGGCTTGCCAGGCATGCCGCTTCACCAAGTGCCTCAAAGTAGGCATGCTGAAGGAGGGTGAGTGTTCCTGGTGTGCAGAAGCTGTCCAGACAGTCTGGGATATCACATCTTCCGAGCCATTCGTTGGTCTTTTAATTGTTGTGTGATTATTCTGTTTTCCCGGTGTAAATCCTAATGACTTCATGTTTCACCACGCAGGAGTTCGTCTCGACAGGGTGCGGGGTGGAAGACAGAAGTACAAGAGGCGCCCAGAAGTGGATAACGCAACGTACCAGAATGCCCCTCTACCGCTGACAAAGGAGAGTGAAAAAGGTGGGATTCGACTTTCATTCTTAAACAAAGTGTAAAGCTATTCTAATGATTAAATTGTGCAAAATGAGATTGCTCGGTTATGGAGTGTGCCATGCTACCGTGGCATCTCAGTAAAGGGGCAGCCAGCTCACACTTTCACTGTATGGTGTTTGTTCTTTTGGTGGTGAGAGGTGTCTTGCTGCTGCAAGATTGGTTATTTTAGTCAGTTTATTAGTGAGCATGTCCCCATCCTCATTGAGCTTTTCATCTGTGTGATATAATTTATAGGGTAACCATGAGGTGCTGAGAGAAGTCAAAGAAAACATGAAAAAATGCTTTTTACCCATTAGAGGTGAAAGAGCGCCATCTACTGTCCAAAAATAATACAGTAATTCCTTTATTTTTAGACAACAGTACAAGATAGAAACATTGCAAATTAGCTAATTTGCCCAAATTGAAATGACTTGTGTTGGAGCTCTTGATTCATTTAGTAGTTGAGCAGGGTTGGAGCAAAAATCTATTATACACTCAGAATATATGAATATGTGTCTGTAAGTGACACATCAATGTCTCAATCCTTCATTTGAACTAGGAATATGGAAACTTTCAGCCTTTATATAGTGCAGTATGCAAAACATTTAACACCAGTGTAGATCACCATGTTGCTTAAGGCAAAAAAAAACAAATTTAATATTTAAGATGAAGAAATAGCTGATAAATGGTAAATGTTTTTTATTAGTTCAATACATTAATCGTTGTTTTGTGTCTATTTGGTGACTTAGGTTCCTCCAACATCATTGTGTCCCACCTCTTAGTGGCAGAGCCAGAGAAGTTATTTGCCATGCCCGACCCCCTGCAGCCTGACACAGCCCAGCGGACGCTCACCACCCTTTGTGACCTTGCTGACCGCGAGCTGGTCGTCATCATTGGTTGGGCCAAACACATTCCAGGTGAGGGGAACAGAGAGGAGGCATTCTCTTTGGAAACTATGTGAATCTCTGGAAGAAAAGATATACTCAAAACGAAATAAATAAATTGACTTGTGGTGTGTTAGGAAAGTGATGCACTTTTTAACTGTATTTCAAGTTAGGGTAGTAAAAAGAATTATTTGGCCACTGTGAAAATGTTGATCCTGACTATTGTGATGGTTGACACCAAGATTGGGAACATATTGCCAGCTGGATGTAAATTCCTCTCTGTGTGTTTCTGTCTGTTCCCCTGCAGGCTTTCTGTCCCTCTCCCTAGCAGACCAGATGTCTGTGCTGCAGTCGGTGTGGCTGGAGGTGTTGGTGCTGGGTGTAGCGTACCGCTCGCTTGGCTGTGAGGACGAGGTGGTGTTTGCAGAGGATTTTGTCCTTGATGAGGAGATGTCACGCGTCGCTGGACTGACAGAGCTGAATGGAGCAATTAGTCAACTCGCTCGCCGTTTCCGTTCTCTTAATGTGGACCGGGAAGAATTTGTCATGCTAAAAGCCATCGCACTGACTAACTCAGGTACTAGATTTTGTATACTTGACAACTTTGCAGATGTTTAGATTATACTATTTGTATTTTACTATCTAAAACAACTTTTACAAGTGATATACTGTGTGTTGTGGGTTTTGATATCACTTGCCATGATTTGACCAGACCAAAACTGTCAAAGTGTTGTAGTGCATTGGATCTCATATTTTTCACAACATGTACCATCTCAGAGAGTACAAAGCTCTCCAAGTTCCACCATAATGAGCAGCATCTAAATATTGTAAGGCTGCAACTAACAATTATTTTGATATTCGATTAATCTGTAGATTGTTTTTGGCCCTTTCAAGCTGTTTATTTAAAAAGAAACATAATATTCTTGTAGATTTCAGTTTTTATAAGTATTACAGACATCTGTAACTTAATCATGATGATAACTCCAGATTCAGATACCTTCAATATAATTCTGACTATTCATAGTTCAAGTTCCTGATTTGTACATCATTCTCAGAAACTCAAACTTAATTTTTAACATATCTTAATATAACGTCATATTTCAACTGAATTGTAGATATTTATAACGAGAAATCATACACACCAGTTTCACTATTTAATTACACATCTCTTAAGGCTTTAATGTAAACGTTTATTCCTGAGAACAGTTTAGCTCAACATCACCTGAGCTAAACAAGGCACAGGATTGGCTGGTTTACTGGCTCCACCTGCATTGCTAAATTAATTGGCAGGTTCTCTTTTTTTATTTATAATCAATTAAATCGATTAGTTGTTGCATCCCTAAAATACTGTATTCGGATATTCGTACTTCTTGCCATTTTGGCTGCTCTGTATAAATGGTCTAGCACTACAACTGGTACTTCCTCACACCTCTATATAGAGGCAAGGGCCAGCCCCCCTACCCCCAACCACAGACGTATACGCACACTCACCCTCACACACACAGCTGTTGAGTGCAAGAATAACCAAATCACCACATATTACACACTGCAGCCTAGGCTCTCCACCGTCCTGCTTGATGTAATTTGAGTGATATTTCCATACTTCTGATTCGAATTATTTCACAGTAGTATTTGCCCCAACGCTGACTTGTTTTACACAGTGTTTCTCCTGTTGTCCTGGACCTTTGGCTGCTGACTTGCACATAATTCAATCAGGCTAAAAACCTGGAATACAGGCATTGTGTGCTCTACCCGTCACAGTTAATCTACAGTTTGTGTGTTGCTATCAATGCCAAACATAGCAAAGGAATGAAAATGGATTAACCAAAAATAACCAACAAACAATTGCAATGATAATCACACATTTTTGCATCAAATATATATGTATTTGTAATGATCTTCTGATTTTTGGCAGGAAGGTCTTCTGTGGCATTAACCCAGTGCAGAGTAGAAATGAGTTTAATGCATGTTCTCTCTGCTCTTTGTTCTGTCAGACTCTGTTTACATCGAGGACATGGAGGCTGTGCAGAAGCTGCGGGACCTTCTCCACCAGGCCCTGCTGGAGCTGGAATGCCAGCGGCGTCCCGACGACGGCCAGCGGGCTGGACGCCTCCTTTTAACATTGCCTCTCCTCCGACAAACTGCTGGTCGAGCTCTCACCACTTTCTACAGCATCAAGACACGAGGAGGTGTACCCATGCACAAACTATTCCTTGAGATGCTGGAAGCCATGATGGACTCTCCCTAGAGCCGTAAGCCGCAGACATAAAGAGAATGCTTGTAAAGACCCAACAGAGATGTAATCTTCAAGAGAGGACGAATCAGAGGACGGTTTTGGTAGAGAATTGAGATGGAAATGGTACTTTTTTATCCTTTAGGCAACATGAAGAAAGAAAAAGAATATTACTTGAGAAAAACCTCATGTATTGTCTCTAAGTGGGAATGCGCTACTTAGAGTAAGATTTAACTGCCAAACTTTTGTTCAAGGCTTCAAGATCCCAGAGTGCAAACATTTAACATCAATGCCAGAATACTTCGCAGTTATTTTCGCGGCACGTTCCATCACAGCATCAGTCTTCAGTTGCATAACCACTGAAGAACAACACTTACAGTAGGTACTGAGAACAGACTGCAGTCTTGTGGTTCCTGAACTTTAAATAAAATACCATACTGCTACTGCATCTACTCGTGAAAGCCATGACAAAATATCCGGCAAGAGGACTTCAGGGTCCAGTATAGTGTTGGATTGATGTGCACATGGGGGTGCTTTTACTCACTATATTTTAGTGTGCCGTTGTAGGCAAATTCATAGGAATTACTTGCAATATGTTAAAAGCAATATAATGACTTGATTATTGTCTGTCACGACTTTAAAATGTGGATAAATTGGTGAGACATCTATGTGTGTGTTTGTGTGTGTGTGTGTATATGTATATCAGTAGTTCTCCACTCTCAGGACCCCAGGTGCTTTAGTCTAGTGGATCCTGATTTTGGTGGGGGGGGTGGTGTCAGGTGAGTAGACTTAGAAACCTTCAAATCTTTTTAAAAATGGCACTTTGGGGGTTGGATACTGGAATTGAGAACCACTGGTGTACATAGTAGGTGCAGGATTCTTTGTGTGAGGCTGTACAATTGATTTGTAGTGCAGGGGACGTGCATATGAAGATTGTGTGCTCGTAAAAAAGCTCAACTCGGAAGGTCATATGTTCAGTGTTGTATGTAAGTCCTTTTGGCACAGAAAGAACTGGCCTCCATACAAACAAGCGTGTGTGAACGTGTGCAGTCAAAACCAATGAGCTACACTGAGATCAGGGAAGAACACAGCTCTGACGTGAAAGCCAGTGTGGCAACATTAGTGGTTAGAAAAGAAATGCATATGCTTTTTTCTTTTTTATACTGTCCTCCACTAGATCTAACCACTATTTTTGTCTGTGTTGTTCAAAAATAATGGTCTGACCCGTTTGAATTGTGGGCAATGATATATAACACTAACCCATGTGTTTGATTTTTTTAGGTTTATGATGAGACTTTGCTGCTTTTTCTGCAGCAGTGAAGGTCATTGCATAAAAAGTTCCCGCCTTTGTGTATGTTCATGTGTTGAACTTTTAACTTGTTAGTGCCCGTCAAGGGCTCGAGGCAACACGAAATGCAACATATGCAACATCTTCCTTTATGGATGTTGAAATCATGTCCGACAACATTCTTTAAGTCATTGTTATTCAGCAGGTTTGTATACTTACAGTATGAAGAATCCTTATACTCAGCTTCACATGCAATGCAAAAGCTACAGAATCTGATGTCGAAAAATCAGATCCCAAAAAATATTAAGTGTCCAAAGGGCCATGAATCTTTTAGCCATGTACAGTTCCATTCAATAGACAGAAACATGCAGTTTGTAGTGAAAGATAACAATGCCAGCAAATGTTATTCTACAAATTCCCCCAGAGCAGTTATATTTGTGCAGGTCGCAGCGTGCACAAATTTGTAAAGACTTGAAAACTCCTTTTTTCATACATGTTCCTTTCTAGGATTTAAGGGTATTTTATTTACATTTTGACACTGTTGTGGGTTTGGAAGGTTTCCATTCATGATGTTTTTTTGAATGCTTATTATTTTAATATTTTTATGTAAGCAGTTGTCATTTAGGGATCAATTTACATGGCTATAGATCCAGCTGCTTGGTGAGGCTACAGAGGGGCTACCTCATGAGGAAGAGAACGTGGCCAAGTAATTGTGTGAAGACGTGTTAAATCTTCATCTTGTCCAGTTAAATTTTAATATTAGGTTTATTAAATGTCGTGCAGTTTGTACTAAAGCCTGAGATCATTTGTCTTTGACTTGTTTTCAAGGTATGATTAATCTCACTTTATAAGATGCCCTGTGGTTAAAAAAAGAAAGGAAAAAAAGGTGTCTGCTGCTGGGGCGGCCATCCAACAGCTGATGTGGTTTCCCAAGGATTAATGGTGCAGCTGGAAAACACTGGAGGTCACTTGCAGCAGTTCAAATTGAAAACGGTTCATTGTGTCTCACACAGCCACAGATATACGACTGAGTAGGGATTGACCTATCTGGCAAAATGTGTCTCTAATACTCCCATCTGCTTTTTATTTTCATCGGTAACAGCTAATATGAAACTGCTTTGGTCTGCGATTTTTTTATAAACCTAATTTCTCTATTAGTGATCAGATATCTGAAGCAAACACATAAATATAGCTCGAGCTTTTAAAACTTTTTCATTTTCCTAAAGGTGAATCTTTTTTTCATTAGCTTATAAATACATTTTCGGTACAGTGGGTTATGGTGAAGAGGGGACTCATTTGCAGTGACGCTGTTCAAATTATACAGACATTTGTAGTTTCTATTAAATATGTGTGCATTAATATAAATGAGCAATACAATAAATTACCAAACCTCACACATTTCCTTGTATAGCCACAGTGTACATTTAACATTGCCAGTTACAAAGAAGAATAGCTACTTAACGTTATATTATTTAGACGTTCGAATCAATGTTTGTATTTTGAAAGACTATTTAAATGATTAAATTCTATTTTTTACTCAATTTACTGTTGTTTGTTGACACTGCTTTATTTTTGTGCGTGATATTGGCTGTGAATCTCTGTGTGTAGGCTACTTTTTTTCCATTTAGAGAAAAACAGTTTGATGTCCTTGTCTAAACATGTCCACATTAAAAAAAATCACTGTGAAAGAAAAGTGAGATCTTCCGCTCTCTGTCCCCACAGGGCGTGGATTATTGTAGGTGCTTTGTGTTGTGTAATAAACAGACACACCACCACCACCACCGCATATCATTGGTCTCATCTCTCACTGTGGATATTTATGTGTGAGTGTGTTTGTGTTTCTTTGTATTATATGAGGGCAGCGTTGTAAAGACTACTGTGGAAACTTCCAACTTCATGTTTAGTAGTTTTGACAGGGCACATTCTGACAGACTTCATTGATGAGGAGTGGTATTCAAAACAAATACTGAACAGACTTCACATGTAGCTACTGAGCAGGAATAGATGAAGATAAGAGTAAAGCAATCCGTGGACGATAGTGACAGTGAATACCATAGACTGTACATACACTATATAAACTTATAAATTGTATAAATATGTAATTTATATACTGTCAGGTTGATATAACGTGCATATAGTGGTATAGATAATTCAATTGATGATATAAAACTGATAGATTGATCAATATCCAGACTATAAGATTGAAAGATCAAAAGATGGATAGAAGACGAAAGATTGGCATTTAAAGAGCTGGATAGATATAAGGCTGACAGTTAAATAGGTAGATGGATAAATGGATGATATATCGATCTAGAATTTGACTTATGGAAAGATGATATAAAATACTATTTTTCCCGCTACCTGTAAGAAATAATAAAATTGTATTTATTTTTGTGTATTTGGTGTGACTTAAGAAAAGGCCATCAAGTGCCAGGCTTAAAGAATGACATTTAGGATATTTTTACTGCTGTCAAATGGAACAAAGGGTCCTTTTTGACCCTCACACTACGTAAGGGTTAACTGGCAAATTGTGGGATTAAGGACTAATAAAGGATTATTTACAAACACAAAGGCAAAAGAAGCAACAAGAGTTTTTAAGATTTTTAAACATAAGTAAATATTCGTAAACAACAATATTCGTATAAAATTATTATTTCAGATGTAGTCATCAAAATAACATTCATGAGTTAGAGTAAAAAAAAATGTGTACTGACATAATTAATTGGGAATAATTCCTTCATCAGTGTATTCTTCCATCACCATAACAACCAGATGCTAAGATTTGAGTTTGAAGATGATTTTGATTCACAGTGACATCATACACCTGCGACAGGAGACCTCTGATTGGCTGTTCTCTTTTCGGCTTTGCTTTAGATACTGTTAAAGTTTAAGACAGTTTGTTATTGCCCTCTGACCTTGGTGTGAGGTAAGTCATGTCTCAATCTCTCTCTGTATTTATCCAGCATGCTTACCTATACAATTCAGGCTCATAATTTAAGTTTGAAATGATGCTACAGTAAAATATGAAGCTGATGATTTTACCTGCTGCTGTTAAATGTTGACAATGTGCTGGTTTCTGTGCTGGTTGTTTATTAAATGTATTTATTCAAATGAGATAAACCCCTTGAGTTGCACAGACTCGTGTTCAAGAGGGTTGTTGCTTTCATGACAAATGTGGGAATATTGTTTACGGCTTGTCTTGTGTTTTCTGCTGCTTATAGTGATTCCTTTGGTATTCTTTTCATTTAATGTTGCTATTTAAATGAATTAGTTATACGTAGTAGCGGGATATTTTACTCTACAGTATAAATGGTAAAGTCAAAAAGACAATAGCTATCAATACCTACCAAATTAAAATTCATATTCAAATGAATCATTTGGTTGCTATGGTGACTGATGAGGGTAGTCTCTGTCTCTCTCTCTCCCTCTCAACTTGCTTACTGAGCCTGGTCGTCATGAGAATGGGAGGATCGTCTTCCTCTTCCTTATTTGAACCCATATCAGGACAATCTGAAGTTTTTAAGTAAAGAAATAAGTAAAGAATTGAAATATCACATTTTCACTGTTTTGGTTGCAGCAACAGAAATGAAGATTCTTATGACAACTTGCAAAGATGACATCACTGAGAAGATGGCAGAGGGCAGTGATATAACCCGAAAAGGGTTAGCCTACAAAACCAGAGGTCTGTTCCTTTGCCTGGAAACGAGTTGGGCTGGTCTGGATGGATATGACGTGCATAGATGGATGGATGTCTCCAGCTGCAGGGATATATAACTTTTTATACTCATCAGTCCGTGTAACAAACACACCTCATACATAAGGCGTCTTGGTAGCAGATGGCGCAGTAAATAGATTTAGCCTCAGTGAGATTAACTCTCTGCTGCCAAACTCAGAACCTGGAGGAAGGCGGAGTGACTGGAACTCTAGAGGAGGTGTGTGAGGGACTGAGTGTGTTAGCATCATAGACTGTTAGCACAGACAGGCTGCACACGCGTCAGAGAGCTAGCTAGCCCAACGAAGCTAACCATGCTCTCCATCACGTCCAGCGTCATTAAGAGAACCAGTGTGGTCCAGTGCGCAGTCAGGCTACTACACGGCTCTGCTACCGTCAACATGCCCATTCAGGTAAGCCTCTATAGCCGCTGTGAGCCGTGGATGCGACCTGCTCTCGGTCAAGGACGCGTCGGTGTATTTGCACTGACAAGCAGCTGAAGGTTAGATGGTCAGACTCTGTCCGTGTAGCTCACTGAGCTAACGGCCCCTCAGAGAGAGAGAGAGAGAGAGGGGGGTCCGCCATGATGGACTGTAACAGGATGAATGGAGTCTGTGTTAGTTCAGCGTCTGTGCTGTCAGTTCTGGAGCTACTACTCCTGCACCACTGTGTGTAAACATAAAACAAGCTGTCAGTGTGTATAGGAGGTGCTGGTGTACAGTTACTACTCTGGTAATGTCGACACTGACCTTAAGACGCGTCAAATACCTGCTTGTGCAATTTAAAACCTGCGGCCTCGTGTGTTTGTTAGTGTTCCTTCTGTCTGAGCCTAAACGTTATTCTGCTAGATACATGTTCAAAGTTGTTACAGCGTGTTTGGTTGGTTTATCTTTAATCTTCCACTGCACCACTTGGAGAAAGTGCAATGCATCTTTCTCGGTGTTTGTTCAATCATGTTTAAAACAGCCACCGTGTGACAAGTGTCCTTATCTATCTGTTCTTGTCCATTTTTAAATTAAATAAATTGTATTATTTATTCGGCCATTTTGACAAGAGGTATGTACTTCTATGTGTGTTGTTATGTCGCCCTCCAGTGGCCACCGCCGCTCAAGCATCAATACTCTTGCGTTTAGCCACTCTTCGTCCACAAACCTAATCTCTAAAAACATCCATGATCTAATCTAAACAGGTATCACACATAACTGGAACATTTTATAATAATTATAACAATAATGATATTAATAATAATCCCAGATTCCCTGTTGTGAATACATTGAGAAAATGTGGAATTTAAACAGTATGTCTGATTATTTCCTGTGTTTTGTGCATGTCTTTCCTTCACATCTTTACTTTGGTGTGACTATACTTGATAAAATAATGAGAAGTGTTGCTTTTAATGAATTTCTGCCGGGACTTTAAAAAAGTCTAAAAAAAGTGAGAATTAATAATCTGAATTAGCTCCTAAATATGTTAATGTAGGTCTTTATGGTAACGTTCACTTCAATGCTGCTTCCTGCACAAATTTTTAATTAGTTTTTAATGTCGCCGTGTGTTTGTAGTTTTCCTAACAATACAGATATTAGCATTCGATACTAAAACTGCTAACAAGACCAATGTGAAACCGGTTATTGTGTATTGTTAGTTAGGAGATGTTGATAATTCTCAGTCTCTGATATACCTTTTATCAGTTGCACTTGACATGGGTCTAAAGTTTAATTCATGTTTGTCTTAAAGAATTGTTGAAATTCTGTTTTACATGAACCTTTTTTCTGCTAAACGGTGCTGCATATAAGATACATAGTCATCTCTAAATAATGGTATCCTGCCAGTGGCCACAATATCAGTATTATTGTGAAAATGCTGAGTTAGTATCATTAAAAATAGCTGTAAGAAGTGGAAAAAAACACATTATACCAATAGAGAAACGAATGCTTTATTTCTGCTTAAGGGACAAAAAAATATCTGTACAGTTGGCAGTTTGAAAAAGTACGTTTACTTATGTCTCTCTTGTCTTCTCCATCTCCACCAGGTTGGTGAACATCTCCCCGCAGTGGAGGTCCAGGAGGGGGAGCCTGGAAACAAGGTGTCCATGGATAAGCTCTTCAAGGGGAAGAAAGGCATCCTCTTCGCTGTACCTGGGGCTTTTACCCCTGGTTGTTCCAAGGTGAGTCCACCAGTTAACTTTGCTTGACATGTCATGTACACAATTACCTTCGCATCGGATGACCTGAGGTTTTTCTTGTTGCTTTCAGACTCACCTCCCAGGTTTTGTGCAGCAGGCCGAGGACTTGAAGAGTAAAGGTATTCAGGAAGTTGCTTGCATCTCTGTCAATGACGCATTTGTCATGGCTGCGTGGGGAAAGGAGCACGGAGCAGATGGAAAGGTACGGACCACAGCTTCTGTATGTGAGCAATTTCTGTCACAGCCGGCAGCTCGAGGTCCAGTAAATCTAACTTCTAATTTAACATCTGACTACATATTGTCACTATTCAGGGGAGGAGAATATCAATGCTAAGTCATTCTAGATGTCAAAGTAACGCTATAACTGAATTCAGACATGAACTGTAAACACTGAACTTAAATTCCGTAAATAATAAGGAGAGACTGTGTGTGAGAACGCAAATGTCAGAAAGAAGCAGGAGATTATCCAGATGATTCACAGATAGCGAGTGAGTGTGTTGATAACGTTTCCTACATGTAACTGAAAAAACAGAAAAATGAAAAAGAGTAGCCTCAAATGTAGAAGACACCGACAAAGATGTTATCCTGGAGAGACAATGAGATTCGTGAGCTTTTGTTGATAACGCTGGATAAAGTCTAGACCTCCTTGTTCAGACCTTTTCAGGAGTTCATGTCTGAAGACGGCTTGTGTACCTTTTTTAATTGAGCAACATTACCCTCTGCAGCCATATATGGTGATAAACCCTACATGCACATTGTCTGAGCGATTAAGTGCTTTTCATGATATTCCTCATGTACACTGGCTCCTTGAGCTGCTGCTTTAACAAATGCAATCTTTAGAATTCTTGATTTATAGTTTCCTCCCTGAATATTGAAGATGAATGCTGATTTTAAATGACTTAATTAATTTTGACTAATCTACTGTTCATCATTACACATGAACTTGCTGAGCCTGAGCCAGATTACATGATCCCCAATTGTACACATAGTAAGAGCATAGGTTCAGTGAGGAGTGGGAATGAAAGTGGCACCATTATCCCTATTCCAAATCAGTAAATCATTAAATGTTGAAGCTGGTCTTTGAAGGTTAAAAAAAGGCATGTTGCTTTACAGAGTTGCAAATAATTCCTGCTGTCAGAGTTTGTATGTGGAAAATAATTGAGGAGGTCCTATTTCTGGTCCATTTAAGTGGGTAGGCCAAGCCATCTGTGAGACATTATCCCAGTGTACTGGGCTTGAACACAATAAAAGCATTTCTTAATTTAATGAAGCTCACAAATAATACCTTTTTGTGTGGGGATATTGTTATTATGGACCTTTAAGATAAATTAAATTCATACTGATGGATAAGATGTCATTATTAATATGGAGCTTACTGCTTTTTTCTTTTGCAGGTTCGAATGCTGGCTGATCCTACTGGAGCATTTACAAAGGTAAAAAAACTGAATGGGTAGTGTATTCAAGTTCTATTTAAGGCACTGAGACTGTGTACTCATCAGTCTTTCTCTGTCGTCTTCTTAGGAAGTTGACCTATTAATTGACAATGATCAGATTGTTCAGGCACTTGGTAACAAGAGATCCAAGAGGTAAGGAATTTTTTTTTTTTTTAAGGCGGACGGCATGTTTTAAAGATTGCATTGAAGATCATATTTATAAATCTGAGTGTATTTCATCCTTTCTTTCAGATATGCTATGTTGGTGGAAGATGGCGTCGTGAAGAAGATCAATGTGGAGCCTGATGGCACCGGACTCACCTGCAGTCTGGCTTCCAACATTCTGTCTGAGCTGTAGGCAGTGCTCAATAACGCAAACTGCAAACCTTGAGTCACTGTAAAAGTTGCACCAATAAAACCCACTTATCAACTCCCATGTTTACCCCTTTTCCAAAGAAGGACACAAATGCCATGTGGATACTAGTGTCGAGCAACACAGCTAAAAGAAAATTAATGCGCACAATTATGACACAAAAAGCAATGTAATGGAACCTCTGTATCTTGTCTAATGTGAGTAAATAAAATTATCCCTAAAGCAATTATCAAGGTTTTCCTGTGTGGTTATTAGTGAAGTTAAAAAAACTAAACTGTATTTTGCAAATACTTATGGACTAATTATTCAGAAAGATTGTCTTGTCTTTTACTAATTTTATCAGTTTAACCCTTGTGTTGTCCCAGGGTCTGGTTGACCCGCGTGCAGCAATACAAATTATTTAAAAAAAAAAACGAGCCAAAACGTGTGCCCCCGCATTTTCATTTTCTTCTTCTTCATCATCACTGAGCAAGAACAGCCTCGAGTACACAACACTGGCAGCCGGGGATGCTAACCCTAACCGGCCGACATGCGACAGGCCCTACGTCTTTGCGTCTGTCTTGTGAAGCTATAAAAAAATAATAAAAATGAATTTCTTTTTTTGTATTATTATTACTGCGCAAGAGTCTTCTTCTTCGCATCACTGAGCAGGAACAGGTTCAAGTACACAACGCGGGGAGCCGGGTCGGTCCAACGTCACTAATCTCAGGGTCACGGCCCCCCCCCCCCCCGATCGGAGAGACGCGTGTGTATACGTGCGTGTGTGTGGTTAGTTAACTCAGTACCCAAACGCTCACAGCCAACAGCATGGGGAAGCAGGTACAACAGAGGGTTAATGTAATTTATTTATATAATGACGAGATAACGAATACAGCCTGAGGGTGGCAGTAATGCATCACCGTGGATAACAACCGCCGCAAAATATCAGAGAAGAAGAACATCACGTGACGTAAGAACGCATAGCTAAGCTTTTTATGGGCCCAGAGGCAGACGCGGTGCATTGTGGTCCTAGTCGGTGGCTGTGCAGAAACAGAAACCATCCTGCTGCTACTCATCAGAGAAGCGCGTTAGTCTGTACACGACATTAGAAGGTAAGTGCACGCGCTGTATAAAACACGCAGCATGGTGAAATCAGTGCACTGTTAATAACAAACAGCACGAGACGCTGCTTCACCCGCGATGGTAGAGGGTTAGCTCCATGCTTTGAAGCTACATCGGTTTAAAGTTGATCAGAAGGCGCCTAAAATATGACGGGTCACTTCTTATCTCCGACGTTAGAAACTGAGCCACGGACAACAGGCACGTGGGGGTCATTTAATGTCTGGAAACGGAAGTAACGCACCTAGCGTACAAGCAGCTACTCCTGATATTAGCAGCTCTCCAGCTGGTGGACGTTAGCTCCTTGTGCTAACGTTGTTAGCATGGAAATGCAATGCGCGCGTAATTCAGTAGTAAGCAGTCATCCCGTTGATGTTAACTATTTAATGTCACCCAGTGTAAACATAGGCAGGTCGATCCAATCTAATCCAAATAGCTAACTTAGCTACTGGACAGACATTGTTATTCTGATTTATATTTAATTAAGTAATCGTTGAAAAGTTCTGCTGTGTCCACTGGTTTCCTGCTTTCAGTTCTTTTGTCATGGTGATTCCGTTGAACATTGGATTCTAGTGAACCCTACTCATCTGTTGGCTATCAACTAAGTCTCAGCGTATATTGATATACGGTCAAACTGTATATTGATTGAAATACATAGATATCCGTGTCATCTCCCCTTCTGTCTGTTGTAGATCCGTTGTTTTTCATTAAATGAAAAGAATTTGCTAAGAAAACAAGTTAAAGTCAACAAGTCCAATTCTCCAACTGAACATTTCTCCTCACCATAAATTGAAGAGTCAACAGGTTATTTCAATAGTTCCATATAAGCCAAGAGGGATAATTCATTTGGGAAATTCAAGATTATCTTTGTATTATTATTATATTTTAATTTCCATTTTCTGTCCTGTTTTTAACAGCTGATTTCCAGGTGACTTGCAGCACCCCTAAAACCAGCCATGTCATCGACATCCCAAAAGCATAAGGACTTTGTGGCCGAGCCCATGGGCGAGAAGACCGTGATGGCTCTGGCAGGCATCGGACAGGTCCTTGGCACAAGACTGGAGGAGAAAGGTTTTGACAAGGCGAGGCAAAATAAATATTTAAGGCGTTGACAAGGCGCAGTGCACTGCTTATCTCCTCTGTTATACTGAACAATTTAACTGGTGTTAATGTTTGTGTTAAGATCTTAAATCTAAGCACAGTTTGTTCAATTATCATGCGTTTGTGAGCATTGACAAGTCCATGACTTCAACAGTTAGACTGCAGTGTTTTTAATCTGTGGCAGTTATTATTGTTAGTTATTTGTCAAAAAAATACTTGAAAACAATTGCTAGCCTTGCGTCACTAAACTACATCCAAATATGTTGTAGGGCTTTCCCTTGTTGTGCCGTCAGAATCACCAGCTCTGCTACTTTCTGATGGCGCAACACTATTTTACGACAGTGGAGCAGTTAGCTGAGCAATATTATTTGGAAGCAACCTTTGATCATGTTGTCTGCAGTCTGTGTCAGATAGATCTCTCTTTCAACCTAAGTATCATTTGTTTGCTGGTCATTTGGTTTAGTCATATGATTGTGGGAAAACCCGTTCTCCTACTGTAAACTGCCAGCCCATCCCGTTTCCACATAACACTCATTTGTTCATGCTGTCATCACTGTAGTTGAACGTAGACAACATTTGACGTGTAAAGTCCTGTAACTTTTGTATATCTGTTTTAATAATTATTTTCCATTGTCTCTACTTTTATGTCCACAGGCGTATGTCGTCCTCGGCCAGTTTCTAGTGCTTAAGAAAGATGAGGAGCTTTTCCGGGATTGGCTGAAGGACACTTGCATGGCAAATTCCAAACAACAAAATGACTGCTTTAGCTGTCTGAAAGAATGGTGTGACGCCTTCCTATAAAATGCTCACTCATTGTTTTCTACTACTCTAGTTCAACATGTATATTACCTCTTTCATGGGCTCTATTCAATCCAAATGCACAGCAGATATGAATGGGCACGACACACTTAAGTTTATGGAAGTCGGCTTGTTTTTAAATTCTAATGAAAAGTTTTGCCACATTTCTGAAATCCTACAACCCCCTAAAATAACTCACACATGCGCTTCTCGTGGTCTTTGTCGTGTATCTCTGGACTAGAAACCTGCAGACTGTTAATTATTACTGGTAGTTATCTCATGTCAAAATGTCTGCTAATGAAGACTAATCTTTCTTCTTCAAATCTTGGCCTTTTTGCCCAAAGTTTTTAATCTCGTTTGAAGGTTCAAAGCTGTCATTTAAAAAAAAGCATGTTTCGCAGTTTGATATGTTAATCCACCAATGTTTAAAGGATTTCGCGAGCAGGTGGATTGTCAGCTTGGAGTGTTTTGCATTTGATGTGAGACAAGAAATAACCCTTAGAATGCAAATGATACTAGACTTTGCATAGATGCAGATATACTTTTAAAATTATAGTACAAACACTTTGCCATTTTAACTGTTGATCCTGCAACTAAAGGAGCAAAATGGTTGGATCTCCCTTGTGGGGTCTGCTAAAAAACTTGTTTCACCTTGTAGATTGAAATGTGTATAAATAAAATGCCAATGGCCAAACTCATAACACTGTCAAACAGTTGTGTAAGTCTTTTACCATTGAAATTTCAGCCTTTATCTTAACAGACATACATGTTTGTTACCAAATTAGCAAGACAATGCTGCAAATTGTGTGATTGTAGTCAACAAAGCAGCTGCCATACGTGTGGGGGGTGGGTGGGTTGGTTGGTCTACCTGCGTACAACAAAAGCTAAAAATCCCACCCAGGCTATGTATTTTATTACTCAGATCTTCGTAGCTGAGCTTGATATTAACTTCATGTATTTCTACACTCAAGATGCCTTAATTTAATGCATGCTAGTTTACACAGTTGAGTAGATAAACTATAAAATCGACAGTAATTCATGTGTAGGCTGTGTCCCGTAACGTTCCACTTACGTAAATGAATGCTTGCAGTCACCCGCTAAATGAAGATGTACCCATTGTGAAGCGGCTCCTTGTTAAAACACTGGCTGATGTGTTTTGCATTTCACTGTGAAAACTCAGTTTTTAATATATTCTCCTGAATAAAGTCACAGATGAGAGAAAACAATCGATGAGTGGAAGTTTTATTTATTTCAATTGTTCCATTGTTACTTTTTCACCAAAGCTCCAAATTTGATCTTTGCAAGACATTTAAAAATACATTTGACCAGAGCAGGTTGCCCTATAAAGTTTCATCATGGCTACAGTGCTAGATTGAAGAAGAGCAGTTTCCTCTTGTGTGAATCTGAATGAACAGAACAAAACCATGGCATGTTCTATAGATGGAGAAAGTGAAACCTAATTAAAATGTTAAATCTCAGTTCACTCTCTTTAGCCCTCATTTCACATGATTGTGCAGAGACATTATAGTTGTTCTCTCTCAGACCTGATCAAATGATGACAAGTACATAACTGCTGTATGACTCTTTTTTTTAATTGCTGATGTGACTTACACAATAGCTAATTCTGCTTCAATGGCTTAGATTGTATATTAAATGACCATAACCCCTGGAATGTGTGATGTTTTATATATATATATATATATATTTATATATAAACGTGGGTCAGGTTGCTGTTGGAACTATAAAACATTGAAATCATGGATCAGATGCAAATAATTGTTTTAGGTTTTACAGTAGCACCTATTCACGCACACACACACACACCCACACACTCACACATTCAGACCATAGCAACAGTATAGAAATGAGCACAATGCTAAAATCTTAATAAAACCATGACATGATTTGATTATAATCACAACAACCACTTGTAAATAGTTGCCCTTGGTAGATAACAAGTAACTGCCAAAAAGAGGATGGGAGAATACAAAATATATTAACATGGGATGGGATGCAGCTCTGAAGGACAATCTAAATATTGATGGAAGAACATTCAGTATCAGGGCTCTATGTGTAAAACAACAGTTCCATTCTGACAGAAAATGGTTGTGATCACACCAAACAATAACCGTTATTAACGGGACATCCTTTTCTTAGTTGCCAGTTGTACCCACCGTTTACATGGGGGAGAACTGTCAGTCCTGACCAACCAGGGCAACATCTGAGACACATAGCACCACCATTGCCCATAATAGACTGATTGTGGGAATTGAACGCCTTAGACAAATATTTCAAAAGCTGCAGAATCCATATGAATGAGTGTGTGTGCGGAGCCTCTGTTGTCCTGTGTGGCACTTTCCTGTCATGTGACTGAGCATGAGATGTCCATGTTTTCAACCAGGTGATGTTTGCATGTAAAATGTCCGTTCTTTACACTTCTGGTCTTGTTTTGAGTTCTAGTAAATAGAGGTAACACTCTCTTTATTGATTCAATGTGTTAAATCTCTGTTATTTGTGTTCTTTCACTCTAATGTTAGTTAAATAATTCACTTCAAGACATGTAGTTGATAATGTACTGTACATCGGGAGCGGCAGCTTTTATGCAAGGTTACTATAGTACATCGATGTCTTATTTCAAATGGAAGTATGTGTACACACTGTACATACTGTACAGTTGCACTTTTTTTTTAAATCACAAAAATCCCTGATTTGTCTCAAAGCAGAGCACAGAAGAACTTCTTCTCCCTGTAGGGGTTCTCTGAGGTGGGCACAGGGGTGATCAGTGGGTCCTCGCAGGCGTGTGCGTCGCAGTACGCCATCAGATCGGCTGCGGCCTTTGACACCTGGAGGGGGGGGGGGGGGGGATCAGGTTGAGAGCAGTATGGGAACATGAAGACAGTAGACGACAAATCCAATTGAGAATTGAGAATCAAGAATTATCAGAGAGATTTTTACCTCCCCCAAGCATGCTTTGTTTCACCACTGTGTTTTGGTAGGTTGGTTGGTTTGATAACACCAACAACTACAGGACATATTACAAAAACCCCTGGTGGAGGGTTATTTTTTATTTTAACATTGTGAGATAGGACGTTTTGCAATATTTTCCTTGGTTTCTCAGATAAATAATTTATGGATCCTGATGAAAAATATCAGATATATTTAGGAGACTGATATTTATGAGTATATCTGATTAAAAATCTACAACTAGTGCATTTAAATGTTGTTTCATAAGGGGAGAGTTGGGGCTTGGTGGAGGTATGAACTTTACTGATTGCTATTCTAGTGACAAATTGATTAAATTAATATATTTCTAACAATATGATGTTGACCCAATATATAAATACATACTGTACACTGTAACAATTCTCCATTGTCTCCATTTAAGAGCTCTCGCAAACAAACTCATGAGTTGGAAGTCTAAGTCTGAACATTTAAGTGTTTCAGTGACTTCAATGGGTTCAAAGGTAAAGATCAAAACTCAACGATTCACTGTAAATCCAACTGGATCAAACGCTTCTCTACAAAAGCTGTGAATTTGAGTACGTGGACATATTGCTATTAATGCCACACACATCACCATACAGCAGTGAACTCAGCACAACACAAGGACAAAAATAAACATTGAATCCAATAACAACAAGATTAACATGTCCGAACACTTGTAAGCCTCCGGATTTATTTCACTTTTAAAAGAGTGGTCGGGGACTCAGAGAAGGCTTGTAATTAATAGAAGGAAGGTCTTTATTCTCTGCCTCTGACTAAAGGAAACTTCATGTGTCCGAACGCAGCTTCAGGTTTTTTTTGCCCTAAAATGTTTCCCTGCTAAAATCAGAAAAGTAAAACGTAGCGACGAGAGTTGAGAATTGTCTTTAACACAGAATTAGAAGATTTCTCCTGTGCTTTACTTTTCTGCTGATGTAATATTCTTTTTGATGAAGAAAGGTGCCTCTGCAAGGTGTTTGTGATGCCATTAGGAACATGATAGAAACCAGTACTGTTTGGATACACTCCAGTTGGAAGTGCCGACTCACACTGAGAAGGTCACTGGTGCTCGTCTACATCTGCAATCCAATGTACTGTATATGATGTCTGGCCCAGAGTTGTTTATTTCTTCCCCTCTCATAAATTCAAAGAAAAGATTGAAATATCTTCTTGAGACTTTTAGTCTAGAATCTAGATTCTAGATAGTGGTAACGCTGTCTTTTTTAATTTAATATTTAGGTTTCAAATTCCAATGTAATTTTAGTTTTTCTCCTCTAATGGTATCTGGCATTTTGTAGTCACCTCCGCAAAGGTTATGTTTTCATCTGCGTTTGTTATTTTAGCAGGATAACAAAAAGTACTCAACCGATTTCCATGCAATTTTGAGGATGTGTGTGGAAACACAAAGAGGATTCCATTCAAATGAGGTATGGATCCAGAACAGGTTGCAGATGCAGGATTTATTTTGAACTATCTTTGCTATTGTGAGATGGGATGTTTTTAATTGGAACTTTTTTAATTTACATTTTTTTCTTGAAAAATAAAAAGAGTGTGTGAAAATTGTGCAGATCCAGATAAAAATCTGAATCTAGTGAATTAAATGTGCTCTCATAAGGGAGCTGTCAGACCTTGGTGGATCTGCACATAGACAGCTTTTGAGGTTATTATAGTTAAATGGAATTACGTGTGCATACATTAGTGTTTCTGTTTTCCTGTTTTGACTTCAGTATCACATGTACAGTATGTTTTCCAGGGTTGCAGTGTCGTGACTCACATCTGAATCGGAGGAGTTGAACTCGTCTTACCTTTATCCTGCAGAAACTAGCCTCAATCTTCAGTTGCTCCACCAGTTTCCTGGCTTGGCCGACGCTCATGCTGCTATTCACTGGGGTGTCTCCTTTCATCCTGGCCACAAACACAGCAATAGCAATGTATTTCAACCACACACAAACTCATTAACTAATTTTATCAATTATTTTAATTATACTACATGTTAGCTGACTATGATTCCTCATATTCCCCAGGGATAATTAATTTACTTCTTTTTGCCATAGAAACACATTTCTGAAACTAAAAATGGATGGAAAATGCATGTATCTAGGTTAAAATCTGTTTTAAATGTTTTTTTTTGGTATTCATGTACCCATTAACAGTAATAACCAGATTAGCTTTTTAAGAGATATTTCTATAGGTGCCTGATAAAATGAACTATATGTGTGAACCTGGAGTTCTAAGACAAACACATGGATGTAGATTTATTATTCTGTGATGAAAGCTAACAGCTCAAAAGTCACAGCATTTTATTAATCGTTTAC
Organism: Platichthys flesus; assembly: GCF_949316205.1. Classification (NCBI taxonomy): domain Eukaryota; kingdom Metazoa; phylum Chordata; class Actinopteri; order Pleuronectiformes; family Pleuronectidae; genus Platichthys; species Platichthys flesus. Next base: position 13,688,554 of record NC_084959.1, on the reverse strand, counting down.
ATGTTCACAAGCAAGAAGCCAGTCAGTCGCCAATGACCAAGTATAAATATCAGTCACTTTTGTGTCATAGAATTGCCACAGCCACTACATTATGTCATTATGTACAGTATGGTCACAACAACCGATCCCCCCCCCCCCCCCCCCCCAAAAAAAAAAAACAATGTGATCTGGGCCAAATGGTCAGATTCATCCACCGTGGCCCAGAGAGTCTCCATCCACGAGCAAGTATCACCACAGAGATATCAAATGCAGAGAGAAATAAGCGCTGCAGCCGCACAGACATTTATGAAATCATGAATAAATCTGCACATAGCTGGAATAAAAACTGCCACAGATGAAAAGAGAATCAAGTGAACAGGAAAGAAAAAAAGGCATAGAAGGAGCAGATCTATTCGAATCATTCTGGACCCTTCCCAGTTGTCTTTTCCCTTCTCCATCCATCCACCCCCTTTTTCTGCTTACCCGTATTATATTCCTCTTCAGGTGCAATCTTCCCCCCTCTTCTCTTTCTCTTTTTTCTCTCCCCTTTTTTGTCAGTCTGTGAGCTAATGTTTGGTGGTATCAGTGTAGCCGGACCCCACCCCTCCCAGACAACAGCCTGGATGGTACCCTTCTCTGTACAGTCCAGTGCACTGTGATTCTGCTACAATGAGCACTAGGTTTGTGGTGGTTGGAGAGGATCACCCCCATCTGTGGCGGGTGGTAGCTGCCAGATGGAGGGAGGGGAAGCCTTCGGTGGTGGTTAACAAATGGGGGTGGGTTGTACCATTATCTCCTGTTAGGGAAATCAGGGCCAAATGGAGTGTCTCAGGTTTGTGACAAAGAAAGCAGGGTGGTCTATGTGATTTATGGATTTGGTTTGAGGGCTGAAGACGATATGAAGCTTGGGCTGGGATCTCCTGATTGATCATTCGTCTCTGTGGCTGTAGTGCTGCCCGCCCTCTCCTCTGTTGCTATGGGGACTGCTGCAGTCTGGTTTAGAGGTTTGCATCACAACTCAAAACTGAGACTTTTCTGCTGGTAGTTAAATGTGAATATGAATAAATATATAAATGTGCTACAGATCAAGATAACTGTATTCCTTTTATTATATGAATACTTTGGAATATGTGACTGTAGTGATCAGACACTCTGTGGTGGGAAGAGCTGCACCGACACGACGACAACAACAGCAGCTGTTTGTGTGTGTTTACCTGTTCATAAATAAATATAAGGATTAGAATTAAACCACATGCATGCTCCGCCATCGTGCTGAACTAGTAGATAAAGTCAAACCGTCAACAAGGAACGGGAGTCACGAGAAATGCCCGACGCAAGTTTTGCTAAGCTAGTGAGTTCTCGGCGCTGCGCTGCTATTTCTCGTGTCCCTTTTACAGCGGTGACTAATCTTGTAGTTTTACCATCTCTGGTGGCGAGGAGGCAGCTTCGCTTTCCTACTAAATTGTCCTTCGTGCTTACCGTAAAAAGTATCTGGCTCCCGGGGGAATAAGCTTGAATACAACATTTGTAATCATAGTGTTAAATAGATCGTAAAAACGTTATTGCACGATTTACAATGAGATTTAAAACACCGTTTTCATTTTAACAACAAAAAGAAACTGTTTCTACCTTTTATCTCCTCTATGTCTCCTTTAAACATCATTGTTTTGACATAATATATGTATGTACTGTTTTATTAGGGCCCGAGCACTGAGAGTGGGAGGCCCTATTGAAATTGTAATGATTATTATTATCATTATTATTATTATTCAGGCAAATGAATTGGCTTTTTGAGGGTTTTACATGCTCAAATTCCTGCCAAAATTGGCAGAAAGTTAGAAAGTGGTGAACATTTTCGTATTCTGGACGAATTTTCAAAAAGCGTAGCAAAATAACTCAGTGGTGCCCGCCGAGACCCCCGGAACGTGTTCACATGACCGATCTTCACAAAAATCGATACACAGGTGTATCATGACCAGTCAAACAAAAAAGTTTCTAGGTTCAATTGGAAAAACGCAACAGGAAGCCTGCTATTTTGCATTTAGTGGCCATTTTGGCCATATTCCACATTTTTACTTTGATATTCTTGTACGAGGGCTTTCATAAGATCAACTTCAAATTGAGAAGAGTGTCATCACAACAAGATGGCGATAAAAAGTTATTATTCTGGTTAATATACACATTTGATTATTATTTCTAAATAATGTTTTTCGACAAGTTACAAAATAAAGTATAATACCCAGTATTACAGTACATTTGTGTCAATGTAACTCGTATGTTTTCTCATTTGACCTTGTTACAGTAACTGGGTGTAACGATTATTAATTATTAAGACGATTAAAAATAAATCATATATTTGATATGTTCTGGTTAAGTACAAAACTTAATGTTTTAACACTGCTGTAACCTTCTGTATCAATGCGTTTTTGTAATTCTTCTTATATCATTTTTTCCCCTTATTTTTATTTTCAACAATTATTTTTCTATTCTCTTTACCTGTATTTATTCTGAACTAGTGCTGCTATAATACCTGATTTTACCCCACCGGGATCAATAAAGGATTAATTTATTTGGACAGTCACCATTAAATACAGATTCCAACCGACATTTTTACAGAACTGTCACTTCTGTAAAATATAGACAAAATCAATTAGAAAGTATTCTGTGTGAGCACAGCATATATTCCTTATCAACGAGTGCAACTGCACTGTACTAGGTCTAATCCTGGAATAGTGAAAAAAAAGTGAAAATGCTGAAGCAAGAGATATAATCAGCAAAAGATCAAATCCCGTTTGCGAAGAAATCAAAGTTTCTCACATTCTGTTATTTGCAAGAATGAGACATAACACTATCCATTTATATTCATCAGTAAATATACAAATTATTATTTCCTAATTTACTATATGACCGTTTAGTACGCAATAATCAAGACTGTTGCTTTTCCCAAACACGGCCAGAAGATGGGGCTGTGATTATTGGTTACACTCGATAATAAGACTTTCTTAAATGAAACACATGTAGGAAAAAATGCATCATAACTTATAGTTACTTACTTCAGGTTCAAATAGATCTGATGTATTATTTTCAGATCTTAAATTGCAGGGATTTAATAAAGGCCAAATCCATCATTACTGAGCTTTTACTTTAGGAAGCAAACATCAGTTGGACCTCATTTTCATTCACGCTATTCTACTTTTTAAACTGAAAAGAGCAGCGTCAGTATTAGATTGATGTTCACCAGCTTGGAATATGGAGAACGGTGCAGATTGCATTCCTTGAACGCCTGTTCTCGCTCTATGTGACGTTGTTGAGTGGGTCCTGTGGGAAGTGTGGAACTGACTGATACTCCCAGCATAAATAACCAGGATCAGACACAGCAAGCTCATGATTAATGCAGAATTGTGAATCAGTTAGAAAGATTGAGAGTGACTTAAACAAAATATATCCAATATTAAGTAACTAAAAGTATCATACATTCTGAACAGAGTGTATTGTATTTGTCACAGCAGCAGCCCTACTGGTTCAGAAAGCAGAGGATCATGGGTAATATACAGCATTCAGTTGTATTTAAGTTCAGGGAGTTGGACTCTAGTCAACAGATAGATAGGATTTGTTTTCTTATTCACATGACACACTTACATTTCTATTTACATGACCCAGTTGTACACAAAGGCAGAATGAATCACCACATGTGGCTGTAGAGGGCGCTGTTGCTCAGTAGATGTTACATTGTGTGAAATCCTCATGACACACAGTGCAATTCAAATCTACGTCACAGTGAGTCATTACAAACTGATATACGAGACATAAATACATATATATATTTAATAGTTAGTTAAATCATTAACAAGTTGTACAGAAGTTTGTTGCTCAGAGAAGGACCTTCACATTGTCGGTAGAAATTAAGAAATAGACCTTAATTATCATGATTTTCCACACAACTAATATCTTTGACTTTCATGGAGAGAAACTTTTATCCCAAAAGATCTTATAGATTTATATACAGACATACTTTTGCAGGAGATCAAACTGGAAAGGCGTGTGAGGTGGTGCAAGCTGCATCCAGCTTCAATAGCAAGCTAAAAGCTTTTAAGTGTACTATTCTTAACCCCTCATGTAACACTATTGTTGAAGTTAAGGTTAGTTATAATGCAGTCTTCCTGCATAATATCATGTGTTAATAAAGTCCTTGGTAAAGGAGTCATGGCCTTTGTTGCAATCTTCTTATTGATTATTTTTATTGCATTTATTTCTCACAATATTTTTTTAATTATATTTATGTATCTTGTCTCTTTATTTAACTGGACTGTCCCTAGTTGGTTATTTGCTGTGTTGAGCACATATTTCTAATGTTTGTTTAAATATACAAGGGGTGAAATACTTAATACATCATCTGTTCCCTGTCAAATATTTTCAACACAAGTTAAAGTGACACCGATATTTATTTCGTCAAAATGCATCTTGAAACTTATTTTGACCTTGTGACTTTACATAGAAATTGCTGAGAATTGTCAGCTCTTCTATAGTTAGCAACATTTTGTATGACTTTGTAATATTGTCTTGATAATACTAATAAGGACGATAATCTGATCTTCCTCTTGCCAAATTCCAACTTCATATATGTTAATTTACAAACTGAAATCCCATTGCCTTTTCTGTCAGGACCTGCAGCTAAACCCTGTGAGGACGACTGGGGGCTGCAGCTGAAGGACTCCATCTGCTGGATGATGCTGGCAGGTTAAGTCGCATCTTAGTGATGTGTAAAGATAACTCATAACCAGTGTCCTCATAAATGAATCAGTCAGAGGTTCTCTGAACACCCAGCTTTTTTTCGGGTAGATATTCATAAAATCCTCAAAAATGCAAATTATAACTTGGTATACAAAAACATCATAGAAAAAAAAAGAGGCAGTTAACAGAAGCTATTAATCCCAAGTGATTCAAATTGAAATTGAAACAAATGAACAAAGAATAAACTTTTACACTAACGGATTTAGGACAAGTTGGAACTGGCATTTGTATGATCACATGTGTGTAAAAAGCTAAGAAAATATTTCACAATATACTCTTAAAAAGGATTTGTGTCACGTTTTTGAAACTACTGAAGACAAATCACTGTAGATGATAAGAAATGTGTTTAAAAGCTTTGACCTCTTTTACTTCATCAGTGGAGGACCCTTCATTGAGGTTATAGTTGCTGACAAATACATAAATAGCCAATGAAAAAAGTCTTTCAGTTAATGATATTAATAAAAAACATGCAACACTAAAAGGTCTATAAGATAAGAAGAGGGGAAATAATGAACCGCCTGCAATAAAAACATGCATAAGTGATAACAAACATATATGGATATGCATGTACATTTAACAAGATAAAAAGATTTTAAAACTCTCACAACAGAAGAAAAATCCATCAGTATAAAAAAGCCCATCAGTAAAGGTAAATTTTAAGATTTAAAAGAAGTAACAATCAGCTAATGCAATAGTCTATTGAAGGCTGTATATAGCAGAGGAGCCAGTACTGACCAGCCGACCTAAGGAGCCTGATAGGGGAGTATCTATCCATAAACATTATTCACACGTTTGACTTTGAATTGTGGGCATGACACTGGTATTCAGGAGAAGTTTGTGTCATGTCTTTTTCTGCTGAGCAAAATCCAAACTGGTTTGACAAATCTGAAGTGTGAGCCCACATCTTAATCCAGCAGGGACTTGGCAGCAAAATTGCATTTTAAGAACGAACGAAGAAAGTTTTTATCCTCTTGGACTGTTTCTTTATTTTTTTTGACTATGTTATGGAACAGACGCCGAAAAACAGTGACAGCAGGTACAAACCAGTACATGACTGCAAAGGCCGAGTGGGAAACTCTCACCAGATGGTCCCTGGGAGATCCTCTTTCATCTCTGCAGGTCATACTCTGTTGGTAATTAGTCTGGGTGCAGCCGGCGAGTCTGGGTGCAGCCGGCGAGTCATTTGTTAATACACTGAAATAATGAGTTAAGAGTGCAAGGCATTGCACAAGAAAATTTAATTGGACAATTATTTAGAATAAGTACATCAGATTAGTTCACTTTAAAGGTCCTTCCAAAATAAATACTTAAATATAGCCAGCAATGAACACAGATTGAATTTCAATTATTAACTCCGTTGTGTGTCAAATTATGTATTAAACTATAAATACTACAATTACTTAACTCTCAGAACTAAATGAGTAGTCCTTAAGTACGCTGGACCTAATTAACACTGTGGCACAGTGGGGCCTCCTGGAGAAACAGCTCAGTCCTCTCTGCTGATTGCTTCTACTTTTTTAGCTTCAGACACAAACACAGATTCACATCTAATAAAATCTGGCAGTTTAGTCTCTAGACAGTTGGATTTTCTCCAAAAATGGATAAAAGTCACAATGAGACCCGACTTGTTACCTACGCGTCTTGCACCAGTCTGTCAGATAATCATTGGCCTCACAAGCAAACTGCAGTTTCATTTAAAACTGTCACTGCAGCAGTTGATGCAATTCACCGCCTCAAGCTTGAAGTCGATAAATATCGAAACAATGTTGGTAAAAGAGTTTGATTTCAAAACCATTTGAGCCATTGATTCCATGATGGGACTCGATGGGGAATAGACACTGAAACACTGGGTGGGTTTCCAGCTCAGCAGCAGCTGTCATGTTTGTGACTAATATCTGAAGATCTCAGGCTTTTTCAATAGAGTTGCTATTAAAGTTTAATTAAAATAATACATTCACAATAATAAGCCTTTGACCTTTGGTGTTACAGGCAATCATGCTGCAATAACTGATGCCTGCATCATGATTAATCAATGAGTTGATTAATTTTTCATTCACAAGTCCAATTCAGTGTAACAATGATCTACACCAGATACTGTATGGGGAGTGACAGCAGATGTTACATAGAAACATTAATGATCATAGTGTTTTACTTAGGTGTATCAAAATTCCCTTTGTCGTTAGCCCTCTATATAAATATGTATAAAATATTGGCTGCGTCAAGGAGGTTCTGATTTCCTCCGGTTTGTTGAAACTTTGTGAAGGGCGTTGGTGAAGGACCCAAGCAAAAAGCTCTGGTTTTCAGGTAAGCCCATGAGGAGTCATCGTGGAATACAAACCTGGTCGCCACAGTCGGGACAGAACTGCCCCACCTCACTCACGCTGATTATTCCCAGTTGTTACCAGGCACATACTGAGTTTGTTTTAACCTCTCTCTGATCGATCGGCCCCCGGGTGCTCCCAACACACAGATGTGAATTCCAAACCAGCTCTTATGTAACGATGAGCGAAGCAGATCTGGGTGGGGTGATAGTCTGAATCGTCAATCGCAATTGGTATGGTGTTTGTATTGACGGTGAAGACTCTGCTCAATACTTTCCAAACACACACTTGTGATTTCATTCAGAGGGAGCCGGTGACCAGTGGGCTGTGTGAGCGTCGGCCTGTCATGGAAAAGGAATCACAAATGGAAACAACAGATATTATATCTCAGTTTTTTTAATATTATTTTTAAGAGAGCCAGTTCCAATGTGTTTTCTAGAAATGAACATGGAGAACAAATTCACAATCCAGCCATCAATGCTATTAAGGTAACATTATCATATTCAGCTATAAACAACAGAAGAGATGACAACACAGCAATGAAATCCCGTCATGGGAAATCATCAGTCAACACAGGAAGCAGCTTAGTAATCAGAGCTGCTGCTAATAATCGGACATGTCAGAAATGGAAGAGAAAGAACACGTGTGAACTGAACAGCGTCCACACGTCTACAGAGTACTTCAAGAGAAAGCTGTTCTTATCCAGCCTCCTCATGCAGCCAGTAGTGCGTCTGTGTGTTGCACAACTGTTCTGTTCTGGACACACGTTTGACGTCATGCCAACGAAGAATAGTCACATGTGAACTGGTGATCAATGTTTACACACATCACTTTTCTTGTCGTCTACATCCTTGTCACTATGTAATCGATGCTGCTGCTGCTGCTGCTGCTGCTGCTGCTGCTGCTGCTGCTGCCGTCCAAATCTTCTGAACCAGTTAAGTTCTAAAACACAAACCTGATTGAGGAAGCCCTGGATTCTCTGATCAGTTTATTTTGTGTGTGTCATTTAGTGAAACAAGATGATTAATAGAAGTGTTATATTGGACATGTGTCTGTGTTTGAGATCTTTAGTTCTGAGATCTAAAATATACAAGCCCCATTCTATTTATTTATAAGCAAATTAAACAGAACAGAATGTAAGTGGTTTGACTCCATGCAAATTAAAAGACAAAAGGACAATAATTCACCTTTCTCTTTATGTGGGTTTATAATTCTGTCCTTATCATGATATTGCAATAATCATTAATGTTGTTCAGTCAGTCAACTATTTTTCAAGTAAGTGACATTGATTTATACTTTTTGGTCAACTGTATACAGTGTATATAGATGTGTCTGTAGAAATATCAATAGTTGTCAGGCTATTTCAGTAGTGGACCGACTGTTTTTTTCAAAAAAAAAAACAGTCGGTTTTTGAACCATGTCACTGAAAAAAGGCACAAAAAAATAATCATTATAAGTTTTACTATTAAACCTGTGTTTTTAAAATCCTGTGTTTTTGGTTTGTCTTACTGATGCATTTGATTTAACTCAAATACTAAATGAAAAATAGTTCAGATGTCATGAACACATGCACTCTGATTATATGTAGTGACATGTGATACAAATGCATGTTGTAAAAATTTTATTCGAAGCAGTTTTGATTAACTTGATAGTATCCAGATCGATGTCAAATATTCCAATGCTCAGACATTTTACCACGACTAAGGGCAGAAATAAAACACTTCGACCAAACTGTCAAAATTAACAAAAAGCAATACCACAGTTTTATTTAAACACAGTGACCAGTGAGATGGGGTTTCAAATCATTTTACTGCTACATTTTACTTTCTGCACCTGCTATCATGCTCGTAAGGAAGACCAACAGGAACTGCTACACACCCACAGTTACACACAGTCACTGAGATTTATACACCGCATCGAGGCAGCACATCGAAGCCTGGGTGGAGCTGGAGCAACGTACGCAGGGATTCTGTATTCAAGACCACTTTGCATCTGTCACCTTTAGTGACGACTCACCACTTTGCATCCGTGAAAAATGCAATATACAAAATAAAAGTCCTTGTGATATAGCAGCATTGTATTAGTCACAGTGCACCTCAAAGAGTTATGAAGATTATAGTCAGTACGTGAAGTTGGAAACATTTGTCTAGATACAAGAACCAGTTACTACAATATGAAAATATTACTCTGCTCAACAATCCATTATGAAAAGGGAGCGGGCGACAGAAGAGGTTAGATAACATGAGTCCCTGGATGGGGGGGGGGGGCAGCACAGTATTACTATGATAGTCATACCAGAAGAGTTCTTACCCCCATTAGCAGAGAGGAGGTGGTCTGCTTTTTTTCTTAAACCATCGTCCCTATGAAATTCAGTATTTGGTGCAGGAAATAACACAATGTTTATAATGGACAATATAATACAAACAGGAATAAATCAGTTCCCACAAATAAGCAATAGGCATGGATATACACTGTTCTCAAAACGCTATCATACACACAGTAACGACGTTCCTCTTTTCAACACCAACAAAAGATTTGAACACACACCGACACTCACAGAGACACTGACCCTTTCAGTTCATGTAAATGAAAGAGAAAACGTTCGTCATTCCTTCGACGTGTCTCTCGAGTACAAATATCTGAGGTCAGCATCGACTCGGCTGCACAGGAAGTCCATACAGTGTGGAAGTCAAGAAACTGCCTCCACAGCCATTTTGCATATAAAGTCCATATAAAAAAAATCAAGGAGTAAAGGCAACAGGCCCTCTTCAAAGGTTTCAACACTACACCCACTGTGAGCTGAGCTGGAGAGACCGGACATGTGAACGGCTTGTTTGGTTTAATGTCTCTCCAGCTGTAATGCAGGCGAGAGGTAAAAACAGGAATATGGTTGGTTGAGTCATCTTTACTGAGGTCTGACAACAAGTGCAATACTGCAACTCAAAAACACAGCAGAGGATCCACACTGTCAGTGCGGAGGAGGACGATGTTGTTCTGTTTAAATATAAAAGAAAGGTTCATGTAAAAAATGGCAAACACACAGATATATATGAGCGTATATACCCAACATGATGAGGATGTTTGACTGTAGAAAAATATATGGCCTATATCAAAGTCACTTCGCCAGAAAATAAATCCAACAAGCAAAAGTCAGCATCATTTCACAAAGTCGTATTACACCAAAGGACCAAATTACAAAAGGCTAAACTGAAGGCATTTTGGTTTTAGAGAAATATATGGGAGAAGGGCAACTGGGTCAACACAATTAAAGGGGAAGAAAACCTTGAGAATAAAGTTTTAATGCATCAAGAATATAATCATAACCTTATGAGAATAGGTTATAATATTATGAGAATAAAAATTGTACTATTGTGAGAATAAATTCCCAATGTTAAGCTCTGTGTCATTTTAGAGGAGGAATATCAGAAGATAAGCCTGTTGCCTGCTTTAAAATGAGGAATGTGGAGCATCTTGTTAAGTTATACTTCAGTATATGTTTTACGAATGAGAAAATATTTAATCTTTGAATCAATGTGGTGCTTTGATCAGCACCACATTTGATAAATATTAGGACTTTGAAAAGATTGTGTGAGAAACTGTGTCTAATGTGAAGAAAGAAACAACACAGGACTTGGAGGAAACTGCCTCTTTAGTTGAGGAGGAAATGTTTGAAAGCGGTTGAGTTGATATCGTTGGTTACATCTGGGTGTTGTTCAAAGACGTTTTCTCTAGAATTAATGAGACTGCCCATCAAGACTTAGATTGCAGAAGGAGTGGAACTCTGGCAAGTACGAGTTCTCCTTGCTGCTTATTTCTTTTCTTTGTCCTCATAATATAATGAAATTTTCTCATTGAATTACAACTTTATTCTCATAATATAATGAAAGTATTCTCAAAATCTGATGATTTTTATCCTTCAAAATGGCCCTCGTACTTCATTGTAAGTTACAATATTACAATAATAAAAAAAAACTAAAGTTTGCGAAACTCTTAATTCAGGAGTGACATTTATATTCTGTAACACTCTAGTTTGGATTTGTTAGAGTCTGTATGGTCACACTTTTGAATCTATATAAACAAAATTGAATCAATAATAGCTGTCTTCCAGCTGGAGAGACGGCCCTGGACTTTCAGAGTGCATGTCCCGGTCTGCACAGACATTTACTTCAAGTGTTTTTACAGGAACTGGAGAACAAGGTCAATCACAAATCTGTCTTCACACCTAGGTTATATAAGACTAAATTTTAAAGTAATGCTCGACAAAATTATTTTCATTTGCAAATGTTCACATCAGTTCATATATGAACAGCATGCCATCACAAAATGTTTGTGGCAGAAAATGTGCAAAATGACTTCCATCCTTAGCAAACAGATTAGAAAACTCTTCTTTTCTTTAAAAAGAATGATAATATAAGGAAGCTGTGGTACTTTCAACCTCCTGCAAGTCAAAGGGGGACATACTGCAGATTGTATTATATCATTGTCAGCCCAGATCAGAGGAGTACAGAAGTTAATGTGAGTAGGCTTTGTACACATTTATTATAATTGTAATTATTTGTCAGAATCATAAAAGTCCAATTTTTCAGGGCTTATAACTCTTATTTAATGTTTAAGGAAGATATCTTAAACCTTAACAATACAAGTTCACAGTGAATCGAGAAAACTTCTGTAATTAAACTAAAGCCTTCACACAAATGAAAAATATATAATGCATAGTCAAGAGGGAGACAATTAATAACTTGAGTGGAACGATAAGGCAAAAGAACAGCTGATCTTATTCTAAACTTAACCAAACACCTTGAACTGTTGTTTCACAAAGGAATTCAAATAATATATAAAGAAGATGAGTAGATTTGCTATTTTCTTCCAAAAAACCGAACTACCATGTGCTGTATTGAAATTTGAAGCAATATCTCTCTGTGCAACATAACAGGCTCTGTTTTCATGCATAAACAAATGAATGAAAACAATAAATCTTTTGAATGATTAACCTCGGAAGAAATAGTGCACAGTTGGAGAAGGTCTGTTGTCTTAAAGCACATTATAATAGCAGGACAATACCTGCTGACACACACCGATGTTGAAATACACTGTAAAAAAAAGAAGAAGACAGATTCGGCTCTTAATATGTCTTAGTTGAGCTTGTATCAGTGTATTAACCTGTGAAATACTCACTCATGAGAGTACACAGCCTTATTTCTGACTTGTGACACTTTTTCTCTGCTTATACACAGGCTCTTTCACTGAAATAAACAAAGGCATTCCAATGAGCTGTTTGTCTCTTTTGCTATACGTTTCCCAGGTAAATGCTGCTCACATCCCTACTAGGTCCATGCTACTCAATTGCACAGTTTTCAAACAGGAAATTCACCAATAGACATGATGATATTCAGCAAAAAACAGTGACTGAGGTCTGCGTAACAAATTGTCCTCCCTATGACAAATGAAGGAAATGCACAGGGAATATAGTGCATAATAATGGCCCGTGTGTTGCTACATGTGATGGAGATATCTGAGTGGCTGAAGTTAGTCATTAGCAGCTTTCCTTGTATGTGTACACATCCTGCATGCATTTGTTCTTGATGGCAACTGTTTCTCTTTGGGAATGTAAGTGATGGGAACACAAAGGAAGAGCCATCAGAGAAAAACAGATATCTGAGAGTGATGTTGGATCTATACAAGATATTGGCACATAAACAGTATACTGAATGATGAAGAGTTACGACTTTAACAAAACAAGCATCCAGTCTTATGTTTCACCACTTTAAAAGTGCACACGAGCCAACATTTTCCAGTTGTACCATTCTCTCCATTGTGCCACTCTCTTTCTCTCATGCCACCATAATCTCTCTTCAGTGGCATCCCCATGTGCTCCTAACCCTTATCCTCGTCTCACACCTGCGTCTCCACACCGCTCAGTTTAGGCATCAGTATGCGAGGGGTCACCCCAGAGTTGAGGTCCCTCTCAAACTCCAACAGCTGGCCCATGAAGTTCAGATTCGGGGACACCACAGGGCGACGGCTCCGCACGTATTTGTAGGCATCTGTCATTGTCATGAGGGTGTGCTTCATAAGGTAGGCGATGACAATGGTTGCAGAACGAGAGACGCCGGCCTGGCAGTGCACCAACACTCCCTGTCCACTCTGATATGCCTCCTCTGTGGAAGAGAATAACAGAACAGATGAGCGATGGGTGTATTCAGGCGGTGAAAAATGTTGCAGGCTGGCGAGCTGTGAGCAGCTCTGAATATAAAACAGCATCCCAGTCATTAGAACTGACAAATAACATACATTTTGTAAAGGCCTTTGAACAAGGTATCATATGTTAACACAAACTAGCTGATTCCTGAATGTAGACACAAAACCTTATGTCAAAAAATTTCCAGCAAGAAGCCACAAATATCAAAACACAATCTGGAGTTACGGGATGACGCATTTCTCCTCTTTTGGTAGAGGCGAGCCTCCTCCACACCCTTCCTGCTGCTGTGCCAACATTTCCTGGACTGCTCTCTTCACCAAGTGCACAGAAGATTCATATCAACTCTTCATTAAGCTCGAGACACAACAGTAAACAAGCAGACACTCAAAATGTCAAAGTGACACAGTGGGACTTAATTTACTGTATTGCAATTACTGAATTTCAATTTATAATCCCAAATCATTACTGAAAAACAATCACATTACTGTAATGTGTAACTAACAGTGCATTGACATATATGGACTAAAACAAATCTAGGACAGTGACAGCTACTGTTATTTATGAATGAGACCTGGCTTCGCCCACTGTGCGTGACAGACTCTGTTTATGATATTTGTCATAAAGTTTAGAAATGCTCAACTTTATGACAAATATCCCCTGACACAAACTTAGCAACAGTCAATAAAGATCATCCTGATTCCAAAAGAAACACAGAGTTCTTTCTACTCCGCCACCTGAAGGAACTTGCAACAATATAGAGAGTGTGTCTTTAAAAATGGATGTTTTTGGCACATGAAAAACAGGGAAACATATCATCAATGTTTTAGGTGTGGAGAGTAAGTAAATTTCGTCTTCAATAATAAATACTCGGCCAACTATATACCCACATATGTGAATTCACAGTAGGTCTCTTGTAACTGTCCATGTATAAGAAAATATCAGCAGATGGGACTCTCACCAATGAATTCAAAAACCTCCTCAAAGTACTGTCGAAGGTTCTGCTTGCTGTTGTCAGTGGCTGGCAGCCTTTTGTAGCGCAGTCCCGAGTTGACGTGGTAGAGGGGAAGGTGTGTGGTCACGTTCACCACGTAGCCGATGTTGAGGCGCACCAGCAGGTCCAGGTCTTGAGCGTCTCTCTCGTTCCCCAGAAACAGGAAGGGCAGGATGGCACTGACCACAGCGTTCTCTGCGTCAGGAGTCATCAGACTCTCATCGGACAGACATGCTGGCAAAGACGAAGAGAGTGGCAGAGAAAGGTGCACTGAAAGAAGACAAGACAGAGAGAAAGTGTAGATACAGAACATGAAAAAACAAGAAGGATACTGGAAAAGGTATATAGGGGACAGAATCTGGCCTAGCATATTAGTCTGTATGCTAATGAGCAATATTTGTTTGCTATAAAACCTGTAGCAATGAAGACTTTTGCTTATTTTGTAGCCTTCAGCTAAAACTGAAACTACTTGTTGAGACCGAAATGAGCGCTAAAGTGTGTACCATTGGCTCAGGATAAAGTTGAAACTAACAGTGATTCTTTGATGCAATAAAAATTGCTAAACAGCATTCAACCCAATCTGATCCAGCTTTAGGATTTCAAAGTCTGCAGATTTTTTTTTCCCTGTGTTTTTTTTCTTTTTACCACTTGCACACGTGAATTGTATGAGATTCTTACTTCTGCTGTTCTCCTCATCTTGGTCTCTGTTCAGGGAGTTCAGGGCTAGGTGAAGGGACTGAGCTGTTGGCAGAGAGTGTCCTCCCTCCCTGTCTCTCTGCCAGGGTTGTGGTTTGATGAGTGTGTTCGGGACAGACGTTGGAGGCGAAAAGGACACAGGAGAAGGCGGGGAGACAGAGCGGGGAGAAGGGGAACGAGGATATGCTGCATCTCCCTCTTGCTCCAGACCATTGTCCATTCCACCATCTTCTGCTTTATTCAAAAGTCTCTGCAGTGAGTTCCAGCCTTCGTCATAGCCAGATCCTGACCTGCGGCCCATAAAATCAAGGGCAGCCATTCTTCCCTGCTGAAGCCGCCGACGGCCAGCGTGGTCTGTGTGCTGAGACTGCCCATATTCTTGGAGGTTTTGACAGTCCAAGAGGACAAGGCCCGTTCCATTACTGCCATTTTGGGCCTGACTTGCACAGGTCGTCGCTGCTCCTTCTCCCATTCCAGCACATTGATTCTTTTGGGCTTTAGAATGGGTCATCTTCTTGGCCAGTTCTTCAGGCCAGATAGTACGCACGCTGTAGTCATCATCATCGGCTTGGAACATACCCATCTGATGAGCCGCACCGACACCTCTTCCCAGGGGTTTTCCTCGACGAGGGTTGAACGTGACCACTATGGGGTCGCTGCTGCAGTAACTGCAGGTGGAACTACCCGTTTGAGAGGCTTTGGGGTTGCAACCTGTGACACAGCTCTGTATTGCCCGCAGAGGGGCTGAGGAGGACAGAGGGGTGCATGGCAGGCATCCCCCTACCAGTTTTTTGCGAAGGATAGCAGGACTCTCAAAGTTTCTGGCCTCACCAGAGCAGGAGGCACAGCGGAGAGGTTTGAATAGGCTCGCTCGGCAGTCCGACACAGTGCTGTTTGAAGAGGAGGTGTTGGAGGTCGAGGCAGTGGAGAGACACCCACCCAGATTTCTTAGACCCATGTCTTTGCCTCCTTTCTTCACTGCTCCAACATTGTGAGCACAGGAAAATGAGGTGGAAGAGCTTCCTCCCCCTCCTTGGCAGTTAGCAGAGTTTGCCTTACACCCTCTGCATCTTACCAACCTCCAGCAGCCGCAACTGAATGGGTGGGTGCAGTCAATTGTGCAGGTGTGGTCTGGGCTGGGAAACCCTCCGGCATGGGAGGAGCATGGGGAGAGGGGCAGACCATGAAGAATGTGGGGACGGTGATCCTTGGAGCGGGATAGGTGGGGCTGGCTGAGTTGCTGAAACAATATTGGGACATTGGTGGGTTGGGAGGGAGGGGATGTGGGATAGTTGGAGTTTAGGATGGCAGCATGGGGCACAGGGACGGAGTTTTGGTGGTAGGGTTGACTATGACTATTATGGCTTTGTTGAACAGTTCCCAGTTTGGAATTTTTCTTGTGACCTAGAGAAGGAAATTGTTGGTCACTTCTTTGAGGAAACCGATCGTTCTCCTTCTCCTTTTCACTCCTGAACTTATACTGCTGTGTCTGAGCGGGGATGAACTGCAGGACCCCTCCAGGGGAAGTTGACAGCTGACTATGGCGACCTCGCTGTGTCTTGTTTTCTGCTCCACCTGGCCTCTCTGTAGTTCCACTTTTTCGCTCACATTTTCCTTGATCCAACTGTGAAGACACACATTTCCCTCTGCCACCTCTTACACTACCACTGCGGCCTAACGAGTTGCTGATTCCTCCTCCTCGTACTCTTTTGTCCACAGTCACCCTGATATCAATAGTATGTGTGTGGGAGGGAAGCCGTGGGCTGAGTGTTACTGTGCCATTGCTATGGCAGTGGCTAGGGATGTGTCTCACCCCCGCTGGTAGAACAGGCTGGTCGTTCTTGGATTTCTGTACACGGGAAGATCTGCGTTTGCATTCCAGAGTCAGAGATTTACAGGCTGGTGAATAGAAATGTGACTGTGAAGGGTGGACATGAGTAGGGTGGGCGACTCGTCCATTAGAAGAGGCTGATATTTGAGAGGAATGCTGCGGGATGGTTTGTGGGGAACTCTCGCACAGGGCTAAGTTTTTAGGGCGCTGAATGACCACTATGCGCTCGTCAAGAGGGAGGGGAGGCATCTGGGTTTATGCAAAGCTGTCCATTGAAGAGGGAGAGAGAGACAGAAAGAGATTTGTCAGAAAACAACTGTAATTTAAACAAGCACTGAAAATGTGGGGCAGACTTTACATTCCATCAGTTCAGACACAACCAGAACATATTCATGTAAAATTATGAAAATTGCCTTGCAGCTATGAAATATTTACAGACGCTAAACATTCACATACTGGAATTGTGAGGATATTTTTTTCCACTTTTGATCAAGCATT
The DNA here is from genome assembly GCF_949316205.1 of Platichthys flesus. NCBI lineage: Eukaryota > Metazoa > Chordata > Actinopteri > Pleuronectiformes > Pleuronectidae > Platichthys > Platichthys flesus. The sequence goes on along the minus strand of NC_084959.1, from coordinate 13,671,248 downwards.
TTACAATATTTTGTTGACTAATTAAATTTAAAAACAACTATTTGTGAAATGTAAAGCCCCCAAACCACAGACAACAACAAAATATTTGTATCTTTTGCATCTTTTTACAAGTGAAGTTTCCGTTGCAAACCAAAACATATAAAAACAAACACAACTTATATTGTCACATCTCTGTTTTCACCATTAAGGTGTCACACATGATTTATTTCCTTTGACATTTGGTGGAAATGAAAGGTGACATTAAAGACAATACCCACTGCATGTTTGATTTTAATGGATAAAACTGTTGTTATCACATCTGCTGAATCCATTATTAAACATACAGCTCACAGTCGGTAACCTGCTTATACCAGGGCACCTAGTCAGCCATGAAATGCATATCTGTTATAACGGCATTCATTATGAACCAAATTTGAAACTGTTTCCCACTAATATCATTACATTAGTCTGTAAAATTCAAACAGGGCAAGAGTGTACACCTGTTTGCTGTTTGCAGCATATAATCCCAGCTAATCCCGATGGCACTAAGGCTTCTTAAAGGCTGCTTCATGAGAGATGAAACAACCTTCATCCCCCCTGAAAAATCCTCATTCTTAACAAATACATTTAGTCCCATGAAATAATAAGTCAGGCCGAGTCAAGACTTAATATATGTACTGTGCATACTTTTCCTATCAACATATATTTTTTGCACAGCTTCATCTGGCTCTCCCAGTTATGTAATGGCACATTGGGGTTCTTCACTTTGAAGGTTGTGTAATACTGGAGAGCCATTAGATATTCTGAAATGAAACCCTCCCTCCCTGCAGCGCTCCAGCCTGTTCATCCTGCCTCTGGTATAAACTAAATTAACCGACTCCTTTGGGCCAATTTAAATGAGCATTTGTCCAGGCCATGGTATAAACAGAAGGTCACCACATACACAACCACACAACTGAGCTGGAGAGAAGGCTTTCTCACCATGACACAGCTAAAAGAGATACACTGGCTGTCATTTGTTAATATGCATGTTGCGATTGCACACGTATCGAAGATTATTTTTGTATCATTAAATTCCCTTTATGATTAATGGTTTTATAACAGGATGGTAAAATGACTACAGTAATTCAAAAGATTTATTAGGGCTGTCCTCCAATATTAGAATGGAATATTATTGTGGTTAAAATGAAAATCCACCCTCTGATACACAGACTATTCAATTAAATCAATCTGAGACATGTGATGCACCCAGGAGTTGTTTTGTTGATGAAGTCCTTTCATCTACTTTCTGTCACACTGGCTATAGGACTGGCTACACTAGTCATGGCACATTTTAGCATGCTAATGTTACAAGGCCATAACATTGAGAGCAGTGCTGAGACTGAGGTGGCAATGAGTGTTTTTAATGGTGGCACTATAAACCCCTATAGGGCTCAATTTACCCCATCGGTATGATCATTTTACCCCCACCTTGGGGTAAACTGATCATACCGAGGGCGTAAGTCGAGCAAAAGGACCAACTTTTTCTGTTCAGAGACCATATTAATTAGATAACTTGTTTTAATTTCCATGGGTACACAACAATCTAAGGCACAAATATAAGGTATATTGTTTGATACAAAAACTACTGTTTTGCAGTAAAATCAATGTAAAGAAATTACTCATCTTACCCTGTTCCCCTACAGTCTGTTTAGCTCTTTAAGATGTAGAGGATATTGGTATCTCAGCTTCATAATTGCTTTATTAATTAACTTGTAAAGTTTATACATACTGGTAAGTCTTGAAAGAAGCACATCTTTGATATTTTCACATTTCAAAAGCACACATTTTCTAGCAGTTCTTGCAGCACATGTCTCAAGGGCTAGCACATTGCACCACTATGAGGTTTTGGGTAAAAAGTTATTGTCCAATACTTTTGAAATACCTTCAAAACAAGAGACGTAGAGCCTTACAGTGACGGCTCTGGTTATGGAAGTATATTTCACATTAATTTTCTCTATTGACGCTTTATTGAAGTCCTTATAAAATGTCCTTATAAAAAGTCTGTAACCAAGCCGATCAGCTACGAGATGAATCATGACTGTGAACATTTAAGATTGGAGGAAGGAAGGAAATACAATTCCATAAACCATTATAAATGACTTCTTTCTAATGACTTCCAGCATATAGTATTGTATCATAATCTCGTAGCTTGTGGTAAGTCTACCTTGGATGGTAACAGTATTATGACTGACTGTAGTCTAAAAATAAAGGGTCAGTTAATATTATGGCGTCAAGCCATGCAGATACTTTCAGCTTTATTCCCAAATGTTGGGTTGTGGTGCTCACAACAGTTTAATATCACCTTTTAATGGTGCATTATCTATTGGAACAGCTTCCTACCAGAGGAAGAGTTCCAGTGGAAACCACCCGGATGAAGGCAGAGCACAATCTATTTGCATGGCTATATACCAGATGTAAGTGAGACAATGTTTGTGAGTGAGTGCTTTTGCAGGTGGTACATCACATATCGCCTCTTTTACAATGTTTGTTATGGTGAATCTCTCAGGGATAAGAAGACCAAAATAAGGGAGACTAGGTGGAACAGATACTGAGGACAACACTGGTTATAAAGAAAAATACAGGGGGGCAGATTTGAACATGACACTGTAAAAACCACAGACTACAGGGGAGGAAGGGATACGTCACACTAATCTGGGGAGGCCTTCAGTCCCAACAGAACACAGTTACTGACCCATAGAGAGAGCAAGCCATGCTCCCGTGTCCCCGTGCTTATATCCATGCACAGAGTCCGACGATGGCGTCCTCATCTTTTTTTTTTTTTTTTCCTTTTTCAGCCTTGCCTGTGGTGGAGGGGGTGGGGGTTACATTGACCCAGTTTTGTCATGGTGGCAGTCACCATCACTCTGATCACTTTTTCCTCACACACTGTAAACTGCAGGCGAGTGGCCTTTTCACTCACTCGTTGTTACGGCTCCAGCAGACAGTAAGAGATGGAGAATACAAAGTGTTCCAGGGATGCCTCTCGGTATTTCACTTAAAAATTAAATAAATAAAAGATCACCCCCGGAAGTAAAACGCGATTCATCCAACGGGTCAGTTACCATCAAATTATCAGATTCTTTGTGTGCAACGTACATCATTTTGAATGTTCACATAAATGTAATATGCAAAAAAAGATTTTGAATTCATCACTGCATGTGAGATTCATTATATACCCAAATCAGAGGAATTTAGGGAACTTCCATCTATATTTGTGTACAATTTGGTGCATTGTGGGGGGGCTGTTGGTAGAGATGTGTCTACTGAGTGAACTTTCGTTTCTAGTTTAGTCTCTGTATATATTTTCCATTAGGTTAGGGATTTTTTACAGATTACTTTCGGTACATTTACTTAAAATACTTAACTTTCGTGAAATCTTGAATAATTTGTAGTTTACTTGAGTATTTCTTGTTTATGTGACTTGATTTGCTCAACATCAGCAGCCATAATAGTAATTTAGTAGTAACCTACTCCAGGGAAGTAATGTTTTCATCACTGTCCTTCTTTGTTGGTTCATCTCTTTGTTTATAAGCAAGATTACATAAAAACAGCTTAACGGATTCCCCAAAAACATTGGTGGAAGCATGTGAAAGCAATTTTAGAAGACAATTAAAAAAATGTAAAACAGCGAAAGGTATAGGTACTGTTGATTAGAAGGTTATTTATGTGAAATCCCAGTTGATTGGCCCTAATTAATCAGTCTTCCGCACACATTAATGGAATCTGACAAAAGGCTGTAAGCTTCCTGCTGCGACGACATACAGCACATGGTGAGTGCTGTTGTGTGTGTAGATAGTAATTGTCTTTCAAACGGGAGCCGTCTCAATATGCCTCATTTGGAGGTTACAGCCAAACAGAACAAAGTGCACAAAGAGAAACAGGCTTGTTCGATGATCAAAGACTTTTTCTTTTCAGTTTGTGTTTTGACAGTTTTTCATTATCGCTCCCTTGCTAATAGCCTCAGTTGCCAGTTCCTAGTTAGCATCAGAGGTGGCAGCCAATCTGAAAACTCTGACAACCCAACAGAGAGCAGTGTCACTGAACACCAACTGCACACAGAGACAAAAGCAAAGGATCATTGCTGGACATGTTTTAAATCAAATTCAAGTACTCTGCTAGATGGAATTCAAATCTGACATTAGAAAAAGGTCAATGGCCTCATTTAAGAATTTAAAAAAAGTTTCTGTTCCCTCTGTCAGTAAAAAGATTATATTGTTTATTTTAGAAGTTTAATAGCAAGGGACACGTCTGTCCTCAGTATAATGAGTGTCTCAAAGTTCTACATCACCGAGCTGCTGTGACTGAATAGGTAGAGCGGATCAGAGCCCCTTCAGCTGATGAGATAAAAAAAAGCCCTCACACTCCGCTCTTGTCAATCTGCACAGTGAAGTAACAACAAATAAAAAAAATAGTTTGACTGGGTAGATACCTTAGGAAATATGCATGTTTTTATCCATGTTGTCTTTCAGTTTGAGAACAGGACTTAGAAATAGAGCGGGTCGCCCTCTAAGCAGAGGGTCAGTGGTTCGATCCCAGTCTTCCCCATTCCAGTGTCCTCAGGCAGGAACTATAATATGAACTCCAAATTGCCCCCGTACTATTCGAATAGTGCTGCACATATAGATGCAGTGTGTGAATGGGTGAAAGGCAAAAACTCATCACATGAAGGAGAAGCACAAGTAGAGGAGCTGAAGCCGGAGCGCAGGAAATCTGTCCAAGCGACAAAATATGTGACTGCAAGTGCACAGCAAACTAAGCACAAGCACAAGCTAAGCTAATCCAAGCAAAAGCAGGGGATATTTCCAAGTGCGAGCGCAGGGTATTGGAGTGAAAGCAAGACCAAATCTGATTGTGAAATTAACTCTACTATCCAAACTTTAAGACCACACTCCTGAATAAAGACAAGAAAGAAACCCATGGGAAAGTTTGATCTATTAGACTGACTACTGCCAGTCTATTATAGGATCACCAATTTTAAACTGTGTAAAATGTGAAACACTGTTGATGACAGCCACGCTGCAACTGAGCAAAAATTATATTATAAAATAACCAAACCTATGCGTGCTGATACTTCAGAGATAGCTCACCCCTGTGTGAGAATGACAGCTTAGTGCCAAGTGCACAACAGCAGCATACTATATATTATATATATCTACTAGGGATATTACCTCAGAGGTTGACAGTAAACTGTGAATAAGTTATGTGCACCTTTCAGAGGAGACACAGCAGCTACCAAGGATCCTATTTTAAAAACTTTTGACATGTTGCTTCTCATATAAGGCTGAATGAACAAGTGCTACAGGATGGATTAAGCAAAGGGGAGCCAAATGCAAATGTATGCACATGATCATGGCTGTATTAATATGTAAGGAAAAAGGCTAACTTATGCTAAGCTTTGCAATCACAGTTGCTGCTCCTGAATTCGAGCTCATGAAAGTGTAATGATAAAAAAGAAGAAGAAGAAGAGGAAAAAAGGAGCCACTTAGTTTCCGTTGAGCCTACAGAGGAGATCATGATGCCCTCCCTCCGCTCGCTAACCAACCAACAGAATAAAGATAACAGCTTTATCGTCACAGGCTAGAGAGGAGAGACGAGGATGGTAAACATGCTAATAATCCTCTACATGACGTAACACTTTCTCAGAGGAAACCCTGCATCTGTCCATTCATATCTATGCTTTTGAGGGTCGCAGGTCATTCCGACATCCTGGACAGGTCTCCAGTGTGTCACAGGGTGGTCATAAGCTACTTTAAGACATGCACTGAACTCCGGACATTATCTGGAAGGGCTGTATGTGAGAGCGCAAATGGGTGAGTGAGAGACTGCGGAATTCTCCAATGTTTATTCAGTAAAACCTCCAGAGAATGTCCGAATGAGTCAAAGTGAGAAAACAGCAGGAATTCTACCACAGAATTAACTGTGAGCGAGTGGGCATGTTGATTACGCGTCTCTGACACGCGGCAGATGTAAAAATGGAAGAAAATGAATGAATAATATAAATATCTCAGGATGAAAACGCGATGTAAGCTGTAAACAAAGACACGTGATCTACACTACAGTATTAATAGGTTAAAAAAACTTACTGCCAGTCGATCATCTGCACAACCATGCTGCCCAAAACCGCCACCATGACATTTCTTTACTGTTTTACTATTTCTGTGTAATATTATTTATGAAGGTTAATACATTTTGTAATGAAAAGATACATAAAAATAGCATCCACTGTACGAAAGGTCATGAAATGTTGGGGCTTCATATACAGTAGATAGTGGTGACTGTACTAGTTGATGAATGTCACTGCATCCTATGAGTCAGAGTGGAGATACTGTATAGGCATCATTATGGGAGGCACGGTCCATCTCCAGCTGTAGAGGCAGTGCAGTGAGTGTTTTTGGGGACAAGCTGTTAAAGGAGGGGGGGGGGGGTTCTGTTTTTGGGAGCAGATGTTTTTTGGGCTGTGCAAGATTGATGGTGATCCCCTCTCTCGCTCCGACTCAGCTCTATGCGGCTCCTTCATCAAAAGGCCCCTGACAGCCGAACACCCACACAGCAGAATGGACAACGGCGCAGCAAAACCCAGGCAATAACACGAGGAAGCGCTGTACAATTACTGGCTTGTAAAATTGCTTGCGTTAGGAAGTATTCCTCTGCTGCCGCATGATAAAGAAAAATATGTTTTTTTTCCATCGTGGAGAAAAAAAATGGCTTTTTCGAGGATAACGGATGGCAGAAACAAATTAGTCATCTGGGTCACATGTTTCCAGAGGGTGATGAGCAGGCCGTTTTTCTGTTCGAGGACAATCCACATATCCACGTTTTTTGCTTGTGAGACATAGTCGTTCACACACTAAACCAAACAGACACAGAAGCAAGACCTAAGGGCACTAGTCACATGACAAAAACAGTGGGATGTGAATGCAAATGTACCCAACAACACTGAGTGTCAAACAGTTTGCGGAGATAATAGATCCACCCACAGACTGATGCTGATTGTAACAACTACACTGAACAGGTTCCTGCAGAGCAGCTGTATCAAGAGTAACAAAGTGTGTTGACTGAGTTACACTGGCAGCACAGTGACGAGGGTCCCCGAGCAGCCCCTCTTAGAGAGGAACAGGTGCTGCATGATGTTCACCGTGTCTCAGGTCATGTCATGTCACTGGCCTCTACCCCTGTGATCTTACCCACAGCAAAGTAGTGGTGGAATCCCTATACACCTATAAATGTATGTGAAACTGGTAAATTATGAGAATGTGTTGCTTCCTTGCTTGGGTTGAAGGATGCAGTTACACAATGCCTCTGTCAAGGCAGCACAAACCCTGCAATTCAAACGCATGAAACCACACAAGAAACGGATGAAATGTGATGTTAAAGAAAAAGAAAAAGCTTGTGACATGAGGCGATCAATGCCGGTATCAGTTTGAACAGAACCTTGCTGCTTCCCCCTGATTCCAGACTCTAAGCTCGGCTAAGATCTAGTTTCATGTTCAGCAGGCAGATATGAGGGAGGTATCAGTTTTCTACATGACTCTTGGCCAGACAGTGAATAAGTGTAGTTTTCAAAGATTTCCTGAAATATGCAGATCCTGATCAGGGGGCAGATTTCAGGACTTTCTTTACACTATATTTAATATTTTCAAAATGCTCACCTTTCTTGTAAAGGATAGGAAAATCCATGGATCTCGATGGGAAAAAATCCGGCATGTTTAAGGGACTGATATGTATGAGGAGAGCAGGACTTTCACAAAACGAACACACACAATAGAATACAACTGGAACGCCTCACAGTAGTACGCACCCCTCCGCCGTGGCCCAATCAAGCTGCACCAAATTACACCCTCATCCTAGATGTCAGATATACAAATATCTTGGATCCGCACCATAATTTAATAGGTTCTTCCCTGACTCATACCAGATCCTTTGACCAAGTTCCGTGTAAATCTTTGGTTTTCGTGTTTTATTCTTGCCTAATTCCTTAATGGAGGTAATAAAATACATGCTTTTTGATCTTGATAGTAACTGAGGGTTTAAATGGCCCACAGCTTTGTAACCACATTCATTAGAGAGCAGCAGATGTAACTGTTTTGAATGTTTAAACTTTATGTATAAAGCCGATTCTACTGAATTCTGAAATACTTGACATTAAACCACTGACACACATTAGTGCCAGGTTCCCTCTCATTACATCCTCACTGTTGGTAACTGCGTGAGTCAAACCATTTGGGGTTAAACGTCTTATTCAAGCAGCCTTGGTTGCAGGTCGCTCTCACAGTCATTATCATTCATATCCTACCTGTGAGGGGCAGGTGGCGCTTCACCCTCTGCTGCTGTTCCCCACCTACAAGCCATTCTGCCGCAGTTACAAGCTAGATGCTGTGACTCCAGCTTCACAAGCAAAATGCAATGCAATGGTGCTCAGCCAAATGTATTTTCAGGATTGAGCAATAAAACAGAGAGAGTGTTTGCCTTGTTTAAGTTTGATGCCAAAAACTGTTGGAATGTTTAAATGCTGATAACCCTGATGATATTTCTGCCTCGCTGCAGACGTGTGAATGAGTTTGATCTCTCGATATTTACATCTATGTGGGAAGTGGCTCTTTTCTTTCATGAAGGAAACAATTCTTCATAGCGGTCAAAGCATGTACAACGCCATAGAGGTTGTGCTTTCATTCCTGTCTTTACAAGTTTACATCTCTGGTGTTTCCATAAACTGCCTCGAAATAAACATGACATGAAAACATCAAAACAAATTTCAAATGATTTCCAGCTGATCACAAACACTTAAAGTGAGCCTCATCTATAAAAAGAGTTTAGCCATTGAATTCATAGGATTCTCTTGGCGTCCATTACGAGGTAGCAGTGTTCATTATTTACAAAAGTGAGGTGTTGTTGCAGGAAACTTTAACCGTTATCACAGGAAAACACACACTTACATTACGTTGTGCAGTGGGACGAAGAAAACAAAGGAGCAAATTAAGTTAGACAAAAAAGGTCTGGATTGTAAAAGGGAATCGCCACCTGAGAAATTAACTGAACCACGAGGGCTTATAACATTATGACTCACACTCTAATCAGCTTTAAGCCACAAAGCTAATGATGTAAGCTTTACTCGGGACAAAAGAAATGACTTCCAACTTGGCTGTATGTGACTCACATGCACAAATGAATGTGTGCGTTGTCAACATTGGCATGATAAGGGTTCAATGATGACACACAGTCTTTGACCAAGTGTTTAATGTGATGCCTCTACACGTCTGAGATACTGCTCCTGGTGTTGGAATGATCCAGACTGATCCAGATTCCACATCGTAGCACTGCAGTAATAAAGCACTTGGGAACGCCATTAAATCTCCATTTTAACTGCTAATCAGTGGTAGCCTTTTGCTAAATGTGTTCTTCACTCGAATCGGAGTTGTTTTCGGCGTCTCATCATCAGAGCTCCAAACCACTACGGGCTACTGAGGGGGAAGTCAAAATAATTACATCACCTCATCTCCACGGTCGGCCGACAGAAAGTGATGGAAGCAGCAGCACAAGCCCGGGCCAATCAGTGAGCAGCGTGATAGGAAGCATTCAGCGACTCCACGTTCAGTCGAACTGATTTCACACTGAGAGGAATACCTGGCTATGTGGACACACTGCAGCAGGATAATCCTCACGCATCCACAGTGGTGGCTTTCATTTTATTATTTAGGAGTTGAAAAATGGATTGGTGGTGCTTCGGCTGCAGAGCAATAAATCCTCAGGGCGCCACGGAATTCACTGACATGCCATTTTATTGAGGTTCTATCTCTCCTATGCTCCGAGCCATAATCTACAATCTTCCAACCCATGCTTGCTAGGTGTTCTTAAATCAAGGCTGGTAACCAACGGTGACCAGGATTTTATTCCTTAATTGAGGAGATTAGATATACCAGCAATTTATCTGTTTTAAACCATTGCTTGAAACATATTTTTATGGAAAAACCTTTAAATACCTGGTTTTTAATTGGATTTAATAATAATAATACTATTATTATTTTGATTATTGTTGTTATTATAGAAATATTATATGCTTAACTCATGAAATAAAGTAAGGCTAATCTTTTATATTGAACTTCTCTAATCAGCACACTGACAACTATATAAAGAGCTATGGCAGCCAAACTCAAGACTCATTGTAATGTCAAAATAATGAGATGGTAGATTCACTTCTGTGCAGTTTAATAAGAAATGAAAGAAATGGCTTAATTCTTAAAATAGAACTCTAAGAATAGAAAGTGAGAAAAGAAGCTTGGAAAAAAGCTTTTTATGATTGGCTGGGATTTTAGTCCTCTGCTACGTCAAGATAAGAAAAGAAGAAATTAGGTTTGAATAAATATTAAAAGCTGTAAAGAATGATTTCTTTAACAAGCAGATTTAAGGGTTATTTCTGTGTATACGCAGCATCACTCGACAGAGCAGCTGTCTCACACACTGGACCTTCAACGTGTCAAAAGGACAGACAGGCATGACAAATACAGTCATTCAGATAAATTAGTAACATGCCCACTGAAAGCTTATGTGAGAGTGTGTTGTGCCACAATTGATCCGTTTGTGTTTCAGTCTATTTTCATTTGAACCAGGGGAGGAAACTAACTAAGATGGAACTAAGATGTCACCTCAGCCTGAGACGAACCAGTTCATTCAAACAAACTCAGCTCCAGGCTCCTCAGTGTAAATTGCAGGTTCAATGTTTCCTCTGACGATTGCTTCTCCTCCAGATCTTCGCCCCCAGAAAAACAGCACACAAAAACTATCTATTTGTCAGGAGTTTCTCAAAATGATGAACCAACGGCCATATTGGTGAGTTACAGTGCGTTAACGTCAGCCTTTATCGGTTTCCCCTCTGGAAATTAAGCCAGACAATCTTTATGTCCTCCAAGAAGAACATCAAAGAAAGGATGAATGATCCACCCCCCCCTCCCCACACACACACACTGTCACAGCATCTCCCTCAGCCTCAGCCAGCCTGCGGCATCAACATTCAGAGGAATGGATGCTTGATAAAATCATTATTATTAATGGTGCATGGGAGATTTTCAACGCTGTTAACCAACAACAACTCTGCAATGTAAGAAAGTATAGTCACACATTTTATTTTCTGATCTCATATTTTATCCTTTAAGGTGTAGTTGTGTTACATTTTGTAATTTTTTTTGTGGTTTGGATTGTGCAGTCAGCTACTAAAAGTTTTTATAAGAAAAAGGTTTTTAATCTCATATTTTACATTTTTGAATAAAGTTGACAAATAACTTTCTAACATAGGACTTAAATGTGCAAATATGTAACTTCAGCCACTCGGGATCTCGCAATAAAAACAATGGCAAAATATGATGATGACCACAATGAAACGTCCTGTTACCTTGAATAAATATGGGGATTTCTCTGGGTTTGAACATTGTTAAACGCCGTTTGTATAATGTAAGTACGAAAGCCAACAAAATATTGATGTTTTATACAGCTGTTTGTAGACATTTGAACAGAGGCATTGTTGCATATTATGTCTGTAACTCATGCTCTTTTTTTCAGAAGCAGCTCCTTAGATCACTCTTTCATTTCTCTGTCGCAGCAGCTTTTCTTCGAATATTGATCATCTTAACTGTGCACTTTACAAAATGTCATCGGAGTTTTCCAGGGTCCAAAAGATACGTGACCCACACTTTAAAGAGTTGCAATTATTATTCAATCAATAAGCTAATTAATGAATCAGCAGATTTTATTTCAGCTCTATTTTACAAACAAAAACTAGTTAACTCTTCTTGTTGAGATGAAGACAGTATGGACCATCATCTTGGACAGGCGCAGATTTGCACAATGATAGTTTTGCAACCAATGCAGAGCAAAGAATTGTGGGTGTTAGCAGAATGTGTCCTGTGCATTTCTTGGAAAAAAAAAAGCATATATTTTAAAAAGTATATATGAATATGTGTTTATAATATATGTGATATGTGATAAGTAGGGATTGATTTTGGATGCAGCCACAGTAATGTGGGGCAAGAGACTATCCCAGCATGCACTGGGAAATGAGCAGGGAACTAGACTGAGTCTCCAGTCAAAACAAGCAGTTGAAATTGTGGGAAGAGTTTAGTTCCTGCTTTCCTGACCTTTGAGTCTGGGGACTGAGAGAATAAACTGGAGCACTGAGACAAATGGGTACAAACCAGAGCTGAAGCTATTCGTCCATCCAGTTTCCAAGCAAAAAGTTTGGTCAGTTCTCAGTGTGAAGAGCTTCTGCTCCAGAGCTGGATGATCACCGTGATCCACATTGTCCCATGGAGTCTTCCTGCAAATGCACTGCAGTATTTGCAACCTGCCTGCTTCCATAGATATATATATATATATATAAAGGCTAGATGTCTCATCCGCGTTTCCGGTCAATGGAGTCGAATGTCCGCACATGGCGGCCATCTTGCCACAGGCAGCTCGCCCACCCATAACATTGTGTTGGTAGTGGTTCATGTACGTTTTAAATAAAAAAAAAAAAGAACATTATTCTATTTTTTAGAAAATAACATAATTATTCATAAGTATGCAGTGTCATAACTACATCTCTGACGTTTGTAACAAACCAAACCGTTTAAAAATCGGTTGAGAATTTGCAAGTTATGGTTATTTAAAAGGTACGTACCATTAAAACACAATGTTATGGGTGGGCGAGCTGCCTGTGGCAAGATGGCCGCCATGTGCGGACGTTTGACTCCGCTGGCCGAGATATCTAGACTTTATATATATCTATGCCTGCTTCACCCTACCACTACTTGTGGAGAAAATAAAAGAGTAAGCTTCAAATATAAAACGTTTGAAAAAGAGAAAATCCATACACATAAAGCTAATGTTAAAGGATTTAATTGACAGTGATGTTTGGAGCACAGGGTTCTTTCTCAGACTTCTGATAATCAAACAGTCACCATGTTAAATACCTACAATCCGCTTTGAATGAAAAACGTGATGTATCAACAACACAGAATATATACATATCATAGATATTATAATATATGCATATAAAAATAATGTAAAATATAAACATACGTATTTAATTCATGACACATCAAACGTTGGTCATAATGAAAAACCATTAGGCTCGTCTCTGTGTAGTTATGAGTTAAAATATGGAGTAACATCATAGATCAGCATTCAGGGTGACATATTGAGAAATATCTAGAAAAAATCATGTTATCAAAAGCAAACTCAGAGGATTGATTATCACATGAATGTTCTCAACCAAAGTTTTCCTTTAAACCTTTTGGGGCCAGATTGCCCATTGTAAATATGGGCACTCTGGGTGTATGTTGTTTTAATTTCCAGAAGAAGCCTTCCAAATCCCTCTCATCAGCCAGCATGTCTCCTCCTTCATGTCTGCCAATCCACACAGGCACATCCTTATACCCACAATGCCCTTTGTTTCTGCTGGGTGAGTGCACTCTGACAATGAACTGTGTGTCAATAAATTACTGGCTGCTGCACAATCTCTACTGCTCTGCCTCTCATCAGCACCACCACATGCAGATGGACCAGAAATAGTGTTTACATTCTCCCTCTGCATCATGGACGTGCACAGCATATAGCTAAAGTGATTTGTGCAACGGCCCGTTTACCCTGAGCTGCCCTTCTGCTTAGAAAACGTTTTATTTGTATTGTGGCTGCATAATTATGAGAAGCCCAATAGCTGCAAAATTTTAACCAAAATATATCGCAAAGAAGAATATTTTTTCAAAGTTTATGGTTTGAATTCACATAGATGATAGATGACCTAGCCGTGCAAATAGTTTACAGGAAACTGATCTGGACTTATGTGTTAACTTTCAATAGCAGGGGGGGAGCAGGGTTTTTTACTAACCCTGCTCTGTATTGTGTGTCAATTGGGGCTATACTCTGCAGCACATCTTCAAGTTCCTGTTCATGGACTCGCTAGATGGCGCACTGCTTAATTTCTCCGTTTCTCTGATCGCATTTGAACCCAGAAATAAAAGCAGATGTGGGCTGCAGGGCCCGAGACCCCAGACCCGGACCCCCCCACTCACTCACTGTGTTCAAGTTCAGCTTCGTGTGTTGTCCCTGACACCTTCACACGTCAGCACTTATTTACCTCTACAAATAGCAGCCTGCACTTATCAGGGCGAACACTGACTGCTGACATCCAGCGGCGAATAACATGCACGGGTTGTTTTATTATTATATGTGGCATCAATGTGACAGCAGATGAGAAACACATGAATAGCACCAAGACAGGATAAGATATATATGTTTGTCTCTGTATGTGAGCTGAAGCTGCTGATGGGGGGGCTGAGAGGCAGCAGGCCGACCACCACCAGAAGTAACGTTAGTAAATAAGAAAGATCACTTACATCAAGAGCGACAGTCCCGTGCCGTGATCATGGTCTGTGCGCCACACACAGAGGAGAAGAAGAAGAAGAAATCCTCATGCCTGTAGTGGCCCGAGCTGCAGGACCCGCCGCGGTGGTACCATCCAGATGTGTAACACCTCCTTCCCCGCCTGCTCCTCTCTCCATGGATTTCAAGACACGGGATTTATATATATGCATGGAATTATTATAACAGTGATAAATAAAAACGAAAAGAGACTTGACATGCACAGCTCTGCCGGGTTAAACGAGAACAAAAAAAAAAGCGAGAGAAGTAAGGAGATGTGATGAGAAGGTGCTTGGCTGACTCAGCTGGCGTCACGTCTGAAGCGTGTGTCACTCCGAGCCGCGGTGCGTGTGTGTGTGAGGACACTCTCACTGGGGGTGGGGGTGAGCGGGGGTTGGTGGGGGGGGGGGCTCTATTGTCTCCGCTGTGCATGATGACATCATCCCAGACCAATGGCGAGACGCACGGGACGGAGGGGCACAGGGGCGAGCACGCAGCACGTGCAGGGGGAGGGGAGGATGAGGAGGAGGGGGGAGGCTGACGATGAACAGACCCTTCTTCAACTCACACGTATAGTTTGCATGAGCCATCACTGAATACCGTCATATTTACTGTAAGTATCTATGACTATTCACTATTGACCACACTCGCTGCGTAATAGCAGAGTCACTCCAGTGGTTGAAGCCAGATGAATTACCTCAGCAAAAAATATCTATTAATACATTCATGTATTTATATAACACAAAAGACTACATTGTTGAATTCATTGTATTGACAGTGTTGTTTTGATCTTTGATTATTAATTATTAGTATCTTTTTTCCCTAAATGCACATACCAAAAGTTGCTCTGCAGATAAATTGTCCCTTTTTTACAAAGACCTTTTATATATTACATTGTTATTAAGTACTTAACATCCTCTAAAGAGCTTTATCTTGTCCTGACTCATTTTGTTCAACAGAGCTTTTAATTGTGAGTCACAGAATGAGTGGAAAGAGCAGCAGTGTTGCATTTCAAAATGCTTCTGTGATGTTTAGGACATGTCAAACTAGCCATTTACTCAAGTAGTGTTAGTTGGTTATTGTTACCTGGGTTAACGTTTTTTCTTCATGGCCACTTTGGGGCAATGCAACAAACTGTAACTCCGACATCATGTCCTTGTTCTGGTGAATATGGGAGAAAACAGCTGCTTATCTTCACATCCAGCTAACATGAGGCAATATTAGCTTCATGTTGAGCTGTAAATCTGATCACCAGGTGAATATCAATTCAATATACACCCTCTTATAACCACCAGAAACGTATCGAACTCAGATATCAGGCCTCATTTTATTCCACCAGGGGTTTGCTAATATTATCTGTTAAGTGCTGCATGGACAGATTCTGTTCAGTGGGTTAATTGGAAGTTATTCACTGACACCAGCAGCCTACACCTGCTGGAAAGAGAAACAGGGACGAGAGTGGTGAGAATGAAATGAAACAATAAAGCTAAAGGTCGTGGAAAAGCTTTGTAGTGCTGAGAAGATCTGCAGTTATGTGATAAATTCCAGTTGTGTCCCCACTATAAGCAACAACATTCACTTTGATTAGAGTCCTTTGATGCATAACATAAATGTTAATTAGTGCAGCATTAAACATTGAAGAACCGAAACCTGTCAGATACATCTGTTTTGTAAAAGTCTCACAGGCTGCTTATCCGTAGCTAACGCTGAAAGAACGAAGAACATAATGAGAACAAACAAATCAATAAAATATTACATATTTTCTTATACGAGGTCTTTGTCAGCCGTTCTCTTTGCCTGCAAATTCCTCCCCAGAGTGCTGCAGCAAATCTCATCTTTCTCTCTAGGCAGCAAGTACCGTAGCCATCCAGAAGGTGTATATGCATATCAAGTCCATGGCAATATTCTCACTCATTACAGCATAGAGAAACAGTTTATAAATAAGAACCATAATTTAGAATAGACAGACATTTTTAAATGCTAGTTAGATTCTTAAACATTTGATATATTAAGCCTTTTTAGTTCAGTTATTTAGTGTCAAAAGAAAATAATATAGAAAAGTTATTCTTTAAATTAAGTGAAATGCTTTTTGACTAAATATCCATTAACACAGTTTAACTGGGAAAAGAGAGGATTTACCCAGAACTCCCACCAAAGCCGGATTTACTTCACATTCGTTGAGTCTACATAGATTGATTGATCGTAAAATTGTCATACATTTGCAACACATATGATGTTGCCCACATCCTGTAGCTCTGGTGTTGTGACTCTGAGTCAAAGTTGCCCTCATTGTTGTAGTTTATATTGAGCTCTTAATTTGTAAACAATGCTTGTTTGTGTGACGACCTCAGCCATAATTCCATCATAGAGGCACTGTAAGAAACTTTTTTTTTAACACGTTCATATTCTTTTCAATTGTACAGTGTATGTAATGTCAGAAAATTCTGACATTATATGTAAACATATTGTGATGGCAATTTTACGTCGTCGTCAGGAATAAAGAGTGAATCAAACAAACAGATTCTTTGATTCTTTTATTACGAAGCTTCGGACACAAGTCAAACACAGAGCAAGGCTGTCTGCTTGAGAGTGCAAAGAGCCTCTCAGAACTCGCAGTTTAAGAAGCCCCTCCGAGTTCCGCAAAACAGTAGCAGGAACTTAAAAAAACACATGTACTGTACACATGGAGCAGGCAGATCATCTGATCAACACAATAACGGTAGATAAAAAACAGAGGTTCAACCTTTAAGAAACAGCATTGAAACAGGAACTTTGTCTAGACACAGTCTGGCACAGTATCCAACAATAGATTTTTAGAGAAAGTTTCAGAACACACATACATTCAATGACTCATCTGAAACTAGTGGTGACAAACATTGTTTCAAACAATGTTTTAATGTTAGCCTGGTCACTGATGCAGATGTATCAGATTACAAATTATGATTAGGTAAATTTGTACCTGTGTTGTGTTTACAGGCACTACAGGAACAGTAGAATTTTCTATTACAATATTCAGATTATCATTTTTTTTAACCCAACAGATGCTGGGTTAACCCACATAGAAAACTGGGAAAGACACAAATATTCATATATTTTCTGCCAATGTACGAAATATAATACTTAAATGATTAATCAGTTATCAAAAGAGTTATCATTTCACTTGCTGTCATTTCGTCTGGAGAGAACCGAATGGATTATTGGTGTATAAGAGTCCACTTTTCTGCACCATGCAGGCTCTCTCGACAAAGTTACCCCAACCAAGCTCATAGCCCTGATGCAAAAGAGCAATACAAAAAAACTGTATTTGCAGCTTCAACTGCTCCCAGCCTCTATATTTAAAACTTAAAACCGTATTGAGTCAACAGACATTTCACAGCAGGAGGGTCCTTTAATTGAAACCATGCCGGAGAGTTGCCAGTGTGTGGAACTCCTCTCTCAAAGAAGCCATGAGATGAAAAGTCACATGCTTAGGTGAGGAGACAAAAATCGAATCCCGGAGACCCAATAAAGTGTGTGCCTGCAAGAACAAAATAAATATCAACCCTTTGGCAGAGTGAACGTTCATTTCCCTGCCAACACGTGGAATCAGCTCATCTTTATGTTTTCAATAAAAAAGGCAGCAACACTTTTTTGTCTCTATATATTCTCTAGTGCTGCTGAGCATCAGGCCAAACAAAAAGAAACAGGATGAAACCCAAACCTCTGTCAACCACAACACTGCAATTCTACTGACGAATTAAAAGTTTGTTAATAATGTTGTTATCATGAAATAACCCTGATATTTGTTATTTCTCTGTTGAATTAAGCTGCCAGTTTACATTTAGATCAAATTGCTTTTTTGCTTTTCCTATTTGTCCGTGGATGCATTATTATTGTTTATACTTTTAATCTGTGTAGTTCTATCACTGTTAAGAGTGCTGTAGTTTGTAGAGTTGTTGTGGAGTTTTGGGATAATTTACTCAAGTAAAAGTTATGGTGGCCCTTTCTGAATTCAAATATTTTAACATTCGTGAGTTATTATGGTAAATGGTTTTGTATTTATATAGCGCTTTTCTAGGCTTGATGACCACTCAAAGTGCTTTACATTCACCCATTCACACACACATTCATACATACAGTGCATCTATTCGCAGCACTCTGTTATTCTGTGGAGGGCCATTCGGGGTTCAGCATCTTGCCCAAGGACACTTCGGCATGCAGATGGGTCAGACTGGGGATCGAACTGCCGACCTTCAGGTTGGAGGACGACCACTCTAACCCCTCAGCCACAGCCGCCCGTTAGGAGGTGCTGTTTTCATCTGCGTTAGTTTGTCCTTTCATTGCTTAGCAGGATTATGCAAAAACTGATGTATTTTAGTGAAGTTGGTGGAGGGTGGTACTGCAGGGGTCCGCAGATCTGAATCAGGAGGCAGATCCAGGAATCTTTTATACACATTCTTTAAAACTGTGAAATACTGCGTTTTGATTACTCAGAGATAAATTCTTGGATCTTCATTGAAAAATAAAAACAGCCATGTTTAATGAACTGATATTTGTGAGTGTCTGCAATTTAATGCACATTCACATAAAATTCCAGATCCAGTAAATTAAATGTGGTTTCAGAAGGCGACTGTTGGAACTCGGTGGAGCTATGTATCCTGCTGAATGTCATTAAAGTTTTTAATCATGTGCTGTGGCACTTGTGTAGACACTCTCATGAATTAGCCCCTTAATGAAACAGTGTAATGAGAGGGTACCGGCTGTGGCTGAGGAGTGGAGGCGGTCGTCCACTAACCTGAATGTCAGCGATTCCAACCAGTCTCTGAACCCCAAATGGCATCTGAAGCAGCACATAGATGCGCCATATGAATGTGTGTGTTAAATGGGTGAACGGCAAAACTGTGCTGTAAAAAGCTTTGAGTGTTCATCAAAGCCAGAAAAGCTCTTTATAAGTCTTAATTTACGTTTCCTTCTCTATGGTCACGTGAAAGCAAGACGAGGCATCTTAGAGGATCATAAATCAGCAACATTTATTACCACTTTTTTATACATTAAACGTGCATATCGATAAAACTAAAACTGATCATATAAATACCTCTACTGTAATACTGTTACAATAAATATGGCTCCACAGATTCTAGGTTAAATAAAAAAACGAAGCAAAGTTCAATAACAACTGCTGTGGGACACAAGGAGACACTTTCAGGGAAACACTGTAATCTTTTTTCATTTCGAATGATGGACGTGTGTTTGGCGATTGTGCTGCGATAGGGGCCCTCACTCCAACTGCAGTCATATGGAAAGTGGTCCTTTGCTCTCTCCGCTGTGCTTTTTACTAAAAGTGATGCTGTTGAAAAATGTTCACAGTGTCAGCATGACAGATAAGAAAACTGGCGTTCCGCGTGCGCACTCAAGACTGCGCTCCCACCATCTGTGAAGTCGGTGAGGAGATAGTGCCATGCCTTTACGACCGTTTGTGCTGGAGAGCAGAGGAGCACACACACACACGAGCGCAAAAATAATTCTATATGTGCTCACAGAACTTATATTTTATAATACAATTTAAAGCAGGCACTCTGCTCCACATTGAATTGAAAAAAGGCATTTGTAAACTCTGGCTATGTCAAACATGATACTGACCGAGAGAAGCTTCATGAGAAAGGGCGCCAGGCAGTGAGAAGTTCATGATACAGCTGCGGCTCACATGTACAGGAATACACCAACACATCAACTGCCATGTCAAAATATCACGTACAGTACTTTAGAGATTGATTACCAAGAAAACTCTGATAACGTGCAAAAGTAAACACACGTACTCTTTTACAAAACTCCCACGCACAATGTTCATCTTTTACATGATAAACAGTGAATAATTAATGTATAGATTGAGTAGTAAATATCAACACACACAGCTATGTTTTAGAATGTTGAAGAGATCATTTCTGTCTCATTAATGTCTTTCCTCTTATGTGAATGTCAAGTATATAATGTCATCCCATGCACCATCTTTAAATCTACATCGTTCAAATCCTGATTCAATCTTGTGCTTTCCTAACACTTAAAAACTCAAATAATTGTTTTCAGAGAGAGGACACGACGCCACAAGTTTGACATGTAAAGTGAAGGTTGGATGTGATTTATGCGGATTAATGATCAGATAAATGTCATTTGGAACGTATACTTTCAAAAGAGGAAGGAAAGTTGAGAGGAAGTGGCGTTTTAGTGGCTAGCTTTCACAGCATCGTGGAAAGTTCCAAAGTCCAAAGATTCAAAGTCAGTCAGAGATTGTGCAGAATCAGTAATAACTAATGATACAAATAGCTATAAACTTTTGTGAAAATAGGCAAAAAAGAGACAGAGAAAACACGTTCAGTAGACTGTAAAAACAAGGAGAAGAGACGTGTGTGTGCGTTTTCCCTGTGTCTTAGAAGCCCGGCACGTGGCAGTACGCCTCCAGCGAGGACAACAGGATGTAGATTAACCACATGGAGACGAAGAGGAAGAAGGTGAGGAGCTTGACTGTCCGGGGGCCCCCGAGCTCTGCCCCCGCCACGCCGGGACGCCGGCGGTAGAGAAGCACCATCACACCAAACACCGCCATGGCGGTGAAGAGGGTGACGGAGAAAGCCAGGGAGCCTGGGTTCACCTTGAACACCTTGCCTTTGGACCGCCAGTAGACCGCCGCGATGGTCCACGCCACGCCAATGCCCAGGAACACGTTCACCGCATTGCTGCCGGTCACGTTACCGATAGAGGCGTCAGCGTATTGGTCCTGGATGGCGGCCACTTTACTCGCAAATGTATCTGTCAAAGAAATAGATAGATGAAACAAGTGAATCTGTGCTAATCGCTGGATTTTAATGTGGAGATAAATACTGTTTACACAGACTCTGAAGGCCTCTTGTGTAAAGTCCACCTAAATCAGAGACTTCAAATCAAACTAAAATTACATAATTTAGTTTCTGCAACATTAAACTTTAAAATATCAATCTGGGGCACAAAGTGTTTCGGATAAATTGGCGATCAAAAGCAGGTAGAACTTTATAACAATAAACCATCTTTAAATATGTATTTGAGGTAAATAATTACTTTGTTTCACCTGTAGTGTATATATCATTTCAGGGGGAATGTTGTGTTTTTTTTGGGATAAAAATGGGTACGAAAGAAAACTGTTGGCCTTTATTCATTCAGTTCTTTCTTGACCCTTACCACTTCTACTACAAAATGCTAACTAACAAGCAGTGAAAACAGAGCCTACGTACAGAGTCTGATTTCTCAAGCTGTTTTCAGACACACACTAAACTCCAGACATTCACTAGGCAGAATTTCTTCCGCCAGCCCCCTGGGAAAGAACTCTGGACAATGTTAATCATGACCATGTACCAGACAACATCCTTTCAGACCAACACCACAGAGATCTGAATTCAAGCATGAAACTCTCTTCATCTGTGGATGGAGCTTGGAAATTGATGTCAAATTCAAAACAACAATGTCCTGAGGTTAATCAACTGTTGTGATCATTACCTTCTCAGGCTGTTTATTTCGAACAATTGCCAGCACAACGAGTCTGCCAGCTTGAAGGAGACTGTGTGGGGCTCACTGAGCTAAAACCTGTCAAAGCCTAATTTTCATCCTTGTGTTTAGGACACAGTGAAGTGGGAATACAGCTAAGCAGCATGGAGAGAATAACAAGTGAAACAATGTTTTTATTTGTTTCCAGTTGGTTAAAGCTCAAAAAGCTCTAGAGAGAATTCCTCTGACAGGAGGGTCACACAAAGCTACCCAAGCAGCTGGCTGCCTGTGTCGGAAAGCCCCGGAGGACACCTGTAGAACAAGTTGGGTGTTAGAGCTGACAGACAACACACACGGCCCACCTGGAACAGAGGTGCCGAGGGCCACAAACACCACGGCGGTGACCGAGTCCTTGAGGCCGACGGTGCAGCCGAAATGGGAGGCCAGGTCCCCGGTCACAGCCGTCAGGGCGCCGATGAGGGAGATGGACACGAAGAAGCAGGCCCAGCCGTTCCAGTACTCAGTGGGCGGGACGAAAGCGAAGAGGACTTTCCAGAACACTGTCAGGAAGTGCATAATATAATCGAAGCAAGACGGCAAGTGCTCCTCTCCGCTCTCCTCCTCATCGTCGTTACCTGGCAGAGACAAAGAAGAGATGCATACCCTGGAAAACACTGGCATCAAACTGCTGCTTCTGCTTTTTCCCATGATCTGAAGACTATTTCTTGCAGTATACAAATCAGACCACACATTTTTCACTATCGATACAAATGGAATAAACAGCGCTCTGTAGGAGTGTCTGTGTTGGGAACTGGGTCAACCTATTTCAACTTATTGGACATTCACTGGTGCAGATCTCAATCCCGGCAGCAACATTGTCTTCAAAGTAAAGGCATGTTTGTTTTTATTCCTGCAAATCTTGAACATGGGTCTGTGTCAACGTTTAACAGAACCCTGAAATAGCCGACATGGAAAATATGAAAACAGCAGGTCAGCAAATCATTCAAACTTATAAACAAGCAATACACGTGAAACACTGACTGTAACATCTTCACCGCAGATAAACCAGGTAGGATGAACACAAAGTTTTCTAATTTCAATCTGCACTATAGACAGTTTATAAAAAGCTCTGCACACAACGTCCAGCAAGCAAACAGTGAAAAAGTGACAATATATTGTGGAACTGTTTGAGGAGGATTCACTAATGACAGGGAATCATTTTGAAGTCGCTCCGGAGCAATAACACAGCACAAGAAAATTGTCTGTTCTCAACAGGCAGGTTTAAAACGAACACTGCACTCATCAAATCATACGAAAACCTGTGGAATGGTAAATACGTGTAGCTCCATGCATTATTTAAACCAAGAATAACATATCTAATGCAAAATCCACTCATGAATTTACATGTTGTTTGATGAATGTGTGGGGGCTAACCTTTTCAAATCATTACATTCAATCTGTAAACATAGCTGTGACTCAGTGATTGAGGCATTCAACAGGTAGGAAGTCGATTTTTCTATTTATATATACAAATTAGAGTGACCTCAACTAGAGAGGGAAAAAAGAGCCTATTAACAAAATGATATATCTCTCGTGTCTAAAACAGCTTTTAGCTCTAAATGCTTTGTGTGCCAGTGCAGATCTAAAAGGTTCACAAAGCCAAATGACAGGCTTTCAAATAGGGATAAAATGAAAAAATTTCGCCACACCACGTTCAATGATATAAATTCCTCAGGGCCGTTAATTTATCAGGCAGAGCCGGCCGGTTCGGTGTTTATGACGAGTCACATGAGGTGTTCAAATGCATTTTTAATGAACTGTCAGGATTAAATGAGGCAGCAAATAAACACAAATGTATTAAAATGCGCTTTGTTTTTGCCAGCTCTTCACTTAATAACGCTAAAATAATAATGTGTCTGAATTAGGCTTCAAACGTCATCCAATATCAAACTGGAGCACTTCATTTAAAAAGAACAAACACGCGCACATACCCGCTAAACCTAAACTTAATCTTAAAATGTAATTATTTAAGTTATGAGGACTTATTTTTTGTCCCCATAAGGACATGAGGTCCCCATAATGTGATTATTCAGGTAGAATCTAGGTCCCCACAATATGACTAGTAACCTGAAATACACACACTCACACTTACACACACACACACAGACACATACACACGCACACACACACACGTTTGCTCAGCTACTTTGCATTGACTTATATAAATTGTAGAAAGCCTTACCTTATCCCTAACCTGACCCTTGACCAATAAGTGACTGACCTTAACCTTAACCTTAAGCTTTTTGTTTGTCCCCATAAGGACATGAAGTCTCCAAACTATGACTGTTTAAACAGAATTAGGACCCCATAATATGAGTAATACTTTAAACACACACAGAGGCTGGTGTGTGGGGCAGCAGGTGGGCCAGCACCAGAGCTACAGGCTCATTCTTACACAGACACCCCCCCCCATCTCAGTGAACACATGAGACATTTCAGGACACTGCCACGACTCACCTGCGCTGACAGTGACAGCACTAACAAACTGCTCCCTCCAGCTGCTGCTCCCCACCACCAGAGCCAGGTTGGTCTTCTTGATGAGCTTGTCCACTGTGCTCTGCAGGCGACCCCGAACACAAAGGAAACAAAATAACACAACAAGGAGGCAGAGATTAACAGCACATCTCAACACTGTCGTATACACAAGAGACACCGACGTGGTGAAATGAGGACGAATAAACTGTGTCTCTTCTCTGTGGTGCACGGTGAGTCACCGAAACAAAACCCCACTGTCTCTCAGGACAAAGACATTTAGTGGCGTAAAACAGCTTTTCACCAGAGCAGAAAATAGAGCCACTCATGATACTGGAGCGCTGAGTTACACACATGAAGATCAGTTTACTCATCAGGAGAATCGCTGCACACGCTTTTTGGAAAAATGCCTCCAGCGATCTGAAAAATGAAACTTGATGATTGTGAAGTCGATGCTCAAAATGCTTCAGGTTTGAGCTTAAATAAAGTTTATTTTATTTGATCTTGTGACAACTCAACAGACTTTATGGCAGCGTGAGACTAAACTGATGGATTATCCCACAGTTAAATAATACAGTTAGCGCAACCTATAGCTGGATGAAACGACGAGAGGCCGACTCTGCTGGAGCCATTAGTTCCATGCACATAACTAATAATTCATCACCCATCCCTGGTCTGATAAAATATTAATCTGCAGAAGTCATAATATTAAAAAAAAAGATTCTGGTGTAGTTACTGAAAAATGTCAGTGCTTTATTTTGTCACTATCAATGCAGAACAAATTTATTGAGGTGAAAGCAACGTTGGAGGCCAGCATGGACCTGAACCCTCTGCTGATAAATAAATAAGATGCATGGTTAATGTCAAGTTGTTGAGAACAGCTGAGCAGGAATAGAACAGGTCTTGTGAGTGAGCTTGTGTAAACTCAGTGTTTGATGCTGCGTATTTCGCTTACCTTAAATTCATAAGACTCCTCGATGACCACCTCCAGCTTGGTGTGTTCTCCCAAACAGGGGCAGCCCATCTTTGATATATCCTCAGGCCCCAGTGCTGTCTTGTTATCGTTGGTGTCTCCTGCAGAAGAGGAACAGATGTGGAAACTATCAGTGGCTCCTCCATGAGAGATTTGTTAACAAGATAATATACGATCTGTGGGTCTGACTCAATAGCTTTTGTCAGAATCTCTTCTGTTGTCATGATTCTCCTGTCTGGAGCCTGTTGATTAGTTGGGACTTTTGATTATTTCATTGTGGATATTTTGGTTGTTTTCCTTGTGTTTGGTTCATGGATTTCTATCTGTGCAATGTAATCTCATTATCCCCTGTTTTATTTTGAAGCTTATCTCTTTGAGTGTCTCTCTTACTTTACTTCTTGTCTTTGACTAGTTTCCCTCCTTTATTGATGACTTGCTAAGCCTTCCTTAGCTTCTCCTGTGTGTTGTTAACTTTGTGTATTTAGTCTCTGTGTTTTCTTAGTTCAGTGACAGTTCGTCAAGTTACTCCCTCGTTCAGGGCTGCAGTGTTTTTCCAGTGTTTTTTTCCTCATGAGTTATTTACGTTTATTTTGAGCGGGCCTTCCTCATGTTACTTTAAAATACCTCTACCTATTCAGGCTTGAGACTGTTTATTGGATCTTTCCTTGGTGGCGTCTGCACTTGTGTCTGGTCCTGACATCAGTTACCTGATTCATTCTTAGCAGTTTTTCCCCCAAAAATGTCCAACTGTCCTTTATCTATTTAATTTTTCTTTAAAGAATATATTTTGCCTTCACTGTCTCCCAGAGGAAGGATTTATCTAGGGCACACATGTCAAATGACACAGCATCTCCATATAACCATGTTAACAATTATAATTAGGGTCTTTCAGTAGATTCTGAATACACCGCTGATGTGAGACGATAGTCAGAGGTTAGCGAAGGAGTCACACAAAGGTCGGCTTCTAGCAGTTGTCAGTGCATGTTCTTGTGTTTTGGGGGCGTACATTTGACAAGAGGACTGAAGGAGGGTTGGGATGAATGGGTTAGCTTTTCCAGGATTACCCTAGCTTAATGTGCAGCTGTAGGCAAGAAAAACAAACAAATAAATATCACTCTCCCTTTTAGTCCTCACACTGACCTTTAGTCAATAATCGAACATTGAGTCCTCCAACGTAAAGTTTGACCATGAAATGTACCGATCACACACTCTACATAGATCACTACTTAGCCATCAAATGTGTATCACTTGATATAAACTGCACAAGCCCAAGAACTTCAATAAAACATAAAGGAGAGTGGATACTGACTAAAGTGTATTTTTAATACTTAAATGAGGAAGAATCACTGCTGCTTTGGCGGTGCAGCCGTGTCCTCATCTCACCGTGTCTCTGTCCCACATCCAGCAGGATGGGTTCCTCCAGCACAATGGTGAAGGTCTTGTTCTTTTCGTACTCCTCGTCATCGATGATCTTCACATTCAGCATCTTCCTGTGAGCGAGAAGGGTCAAGGAACAGGAAAAGGATTGGAGCGAAAGGAGACTTTCATTAATAATGTTTGTATTGGAAATAACAGCAGCTGTCATTATGAGTTAACATGCAGTAGGGTTTTGTTATCCAATCAGAAATAGATCCCTAGCAACCGGTGGAAGCAGTAACTAATGCTACGTTTGAATAGCAGCGGTGTAGCCGAGAGGTAGACTGCCCACACAATGAATCATGAATCAGAGCTGTTAGATAAGAAGATGGCAGCTGAAGATTTAAACAAATATCCTGTAGGGTAGAACATTGTGTACCATATAAATTAAAAAAAGTGTTTTTCAACAGCAGTCCGCAAGAGGGCGAACTCCTTTTACAACATTAAATCCATTAATCATAAAATTAATAATACAGAAAAAGACCGGAACCCTCTCACACACTTCGAATTTCAAGTAATAGGAATTGTAACTGTAACTGACTTTTAACGGACTCATGCGGGTTAAAGCTAACACCCGACCTGACCGCGTGAGTCTGTGGTGTCAGTCTGTGACCGATATATTCTCCTCAGCCCGCTTCATTCTCCCACACTGTCACACCGAGTCTTTTTCTCCCTCTCCCTCCATCTCCCTAATGATATGTGGGCGGCTGTCTATTTCCGTCTACACACATACACTCAGGATTCGACAACATGCAGGAGAGAGTGTTTGCTCGCAGTACAGAAGGATTTAATTTTAAACACGAACAATACGTCATTGGCTGCCTAATGTCAGGGAGAGTCATGCCAGTGGGAGCATATCGCCCGAGTCCTCACAGTGGATACAAAAGACCCCATCTTCTAAACAAGCTACCGTTTCAAGTGCTTTATGTACACTCACGGGTGAGTCTACTTTGAAGCACCATGGAGAGGCCTTAAAATATAATATGACTGTTCAGCTGCTATGTTCATGCGGCAGCCATTTTGATATTACATCACACTTGGGCTAGGAAGAGTTTGTCCTGCTGCAATGGATCAAAATGAAAAGAAATAATAATATAATAACTGGCAGGGTTCAGACAAACATTTACATTTCAGAGACCTCAGACCGAAATTCAAATGAGAAATTCAACAAGCATCAGAGGAATGGATTCACTTCCTGCATTAGGCTGATTAGTTGGCAATTTAACTCAGAATCTCTGCCAGAGTCTTACGCACATTTGCTCTCATTTCAGACAGGAAGTGGATCATAATAACTCGAGTGGGGAACGTTTCAAAACGAACCACAGACTTTTAAATATACATTCAGAATTATTCCATGAATTTATTCATTTATTTTTCTTTTTTCCTATTGAAATATCCAGTCTTTCCAAGTCTTGAATGAGTTCAAATACAACAAATGAGCAGCCCATAGGAAAATTGTAGCAACACCTGGTTCAATGAAATAATCAAAAGTATAAATCTAACAAATTAAAGCCATTGAGTCTCATGGAGCTTCTTCCTTCATGTAACGGCAGTATGAAAATACCAGAGCAATATCGATTCAACCAGATTGACCCTCAGTAAGAGCACATACCTCCTCCAAGTGAAACAGTCCCCTTAGGAATCCACATTTGTATTCCCAACATCTACATTTTTATTTGGAGCCACACCAACTTTCACAAACTCATAAATATCAGTCTACTAAATATGCCAAATTCATAGAGATCCTCACATTACTCTCTGGAGAATTAATGAAAAAGTTGAAAAACACACAAAAATGTATATCTTTGATCAGCTACCCTGAGAAACAAATACTAAAAAATGCAGATGGCAATACACATTTCAGGTTAGATTTAGAAATGTATGAATCTATTGTATATATACATGAAAATTACCTGTAAATTACAAATCAGCATATAGACCGATAAGCAGTACCACTGTTGAATCGTCTACCTGACTCCCATGAGCCTCATTTTGTTGAGTTAGACAACTAGATCAATATCACTTTTATATCTCTACAGTAAATACAAAACTAGAGTGTACAGGTAGCCTATTTATCTCAGGTTAGGCGTAACAGCTAGAGAAATCTGCCTGAGACAATTTTCCCTACCGGACCACTGCCTTCAATTTGTTGACAATGGTTATTGTCCAAGTTTCTCAATCCCCACTAGTGAGTTTGAATTGGTCGCTATTAGAATCAGGCCCATGGCTATATCACCACCCTGCTCTGTTCCCTGACTGCTCCCAGTCCAATAAGCAGCTTAGTACAATAGCCACAGTTGAACTCATATTACATTGCACATAAGACTGTGTATCAGCCATCTCTCCAGTCCTGAGAAGTCATTGTGGGTAACATATCCGGCTATTGTGTCTGACGCACACACACACACACACACACACGCACACACACACACACGCACACACACACACTCAATTTTATTGTCAGAGCTCCGAAAACTAATCTGTGTTGTGTCCCTGAGATTTCAGTGCTCTACGACTTAAGAAAACAGATTGTAGCTAAAGCAAAGTAAGAAGAAATCTTCATCAATTGACAAAACCTGAGCTGCCGATACACAGGACACAACTGAATACGTAAAGGTGCTGAAGAAGCACAAACAACAGAGGGAGTTTCTCCAGGGGACACAAGGATATAATGAACGCGACTGGGACAAGCTTTGTGTTCAATACTTAGTGACTTTAGAGCAGCTGAACCCAACTTCAGCTAGAAAACATTTCCATTGCCGTTTCTGCATTCTTTTGTGTCAGGTTGATGACAAGATGCTGTTTTCTTAACTGTCAGTGCGCTGACTTTTCATCTAGCCAGCGTATGAAAAAAGCCATTATCTCTGCTGCAGGTGTGAAATACACTGCAGAAAGTCTGACTGGCTCTATTTCACTGGGGCTAATAAAACTACAGATGACATCACACTTTTTTTTCTTCGATTATTGAATATGTGCATGCCTCATCTGTAAAATAATCAGGTGGATTAACTTGGATTAACCTGCAAAAAAGAGACTAAGACTCAGGGTCTTGTGTGGTGTGACTCAGATGGTCATCTCTGGAAAGAGGGACTGTACCACTATGATTCTGTGAGAAGCTCTGGAGTTTCCCTCTCCTCCACATCCTGCGCTAATGTGGTGAAGATGCTCCAGTTTCCTCCCACAGTCTAAAGACCTGTACAGTAAGTCATGGGGACTGGAGACTCCAAACTGCCTACAGGCAGAGTGTGAGTGATGTTATGCCTCTGTATGTTCACCCTGGGAAAGAGTCTGTGCCTTCTACCCTCTGCCTGCCGGGACTGGCTCCAGCTCTCCTGAGAGCCTGACACGAATGAAGCCAGCAGGGAAAATGACTGAAATCATATTCAGTATGCATGACAGTATGTCAAACGCTCACGTCTGAAGAGGGGGCAATGCCATTCAGTTAAAAAAGTGCGGCTCAAACTAGTGTGTCAGCACCTATCTGCCATGCTGAAGTGTCCTTGAGCAACATACTGACTCTCGCCCAGCTCCACTGCTGTACAATGAAAATTGAGATATATGTTCCTCATATCTGCTGCCGACA
Organism: Platichthys flesus; assembly: GCF_949316205.1. NCBI lineage: Eukaryota > Metazoa > Chordata > Actinopteri > Pleuronectiformes > Pleuronectidae > Platichthys > Platichthys flesus. The sequence goes on along the minus strand of NC_084959.1, from coordinate 13,640,841 downwards.
AAATAAAAAACATTGTTCTGTCTCCTCTCTAATTTGATATTAGATTATTATACAGGATATTTATATGGAAACAGGGATTTCAACATGGTGATATATGACCCTACCTCTGACAACTTACAAAGCTGGGTGGTTCCTTTTTATGAAAACATAACAGCTGAGTACATGAAGAGAAGAGTGTGATTAGAAGAAACTCGACATACAACACGACTCTGTGAGGCTGTGATTAGTTTATTTAAATATTTAGAATTGATCCTCTGGGAACCATCAATGTCTCTTCAACATTTTGTGAAAGCTTGTTTTCATTAGCACTTGTTTATCCTCAAATTTAGTGGGAACTTCGTTTTTGCGGCCAACAACCTTCGACAAGTCATGGGCGATAGTGAGGGAATTAAACAAGGTGGCTGCGAGGTCAATTTATTAGTATTCAGTGGGTGAAACAAACACTGAGCTCAGGAAGTGTCACTCAACCTCGAGCCACTCAGGATGTCAAATGGGGCGAAAGATCTGAATTACTTTTTAGAAATTTCTAAAGGACACATATTTTTTTGTTTCTGCTTACAAGGCATAGCCAGCACTAGCTTCTGTGTAGCCCAAACGAGCGCGGCAATCTTTTTCGAGCTTTGTGGAGCGAATCTAAAAAGAGAAGCCTAATAACATTTCTTATGGTTGCAAAAAGGAAACCTTCACATCAGTGGCGTTAGAATGGTGCCAACGAGTGAAGGAATTCACAGAAAGAAGAACACGATTTGAAAGAGGTTTTAACCAACTCCGAATGCGTTGACGTTACCCGTCTTTCATCCATGTTTGTCAGGAATTCAGGATGTTATTGATCCTGACCACATTAGGCATGAGAAATAAATAATATCAGGGTATCGATTTCCCTTTCCCGAGGAGTTCTCCTCACAACGCTTGCATCTTAGTTTATGTAACTGCCCCTGTTATCCACTTCAGCCTCACATCTTGTGGCACTGACAAAAACACATAGAGGAAGCTACACTTAAACATCAAAGAGTCTGTGCAGATCTTCCTCTAATCCATGAACACATAATTTAAAATGCTTCTCCATGTCAGCCACCTGTTTATTTGGGGTTTCTGTGTGTACATGTTAATCTATTTCCTGCAGAATTTAGAAAGTAAATTATTATTTAATTGCACGCCCACGTTTTAAACCCTTCTTTTTGGCTTTGTGTCAACGGCTTAAAAACTTGGCTTCCACCGGTTCTTCGCTCCTCTGCATGGTGAAACATCGACCCGGGTCGGCTGATGCACACACACAGACTCAAGGAAACACAAAGCCTGAGAGGCTGTAACAAACACACACAGAAAAGCCATAGAGCTGCCTGGGGGCCGGCTGCTGAGTGTCAGCTCTTTGTCCTGAGCGCTCGGGGGAAACATGGAGATGGCTTTTCTTGAAACACAAGAAAAGCCATCTCCGTTTGAAGGAGGAACTTGGGCAGCCTGCTGAGCAGTCAGCAGCACGGATATGCATTTCAACGCACAGCATGTGCATGAAGCTCTTTGGCGTAGACGCAAACACACAAACAGCCTCATGCTTGCAGGAGCTGAAATGCCTTGAGATGACGATGCACAGACACACAGTGGTGGGGCTTCACCTGCATCTTTAACTGGGCAGACTGAGGGCTCCAAATTAAACAGCCTCATGAAAAATTCAGTCGGACTCGAGCATCTGAGCAGCATAAAGCAGCATCAAAATATAATCTTGTGAAAGAATTGAGCTCTTGAAATTCTCTCAATCTCTGTCTTGATGCCTTTATTAACACCTTTTTTTTGCAAATAGAGATGAACGACGACATCTCTCTCTCACCCCCTGGTAGCAGGTTTAGCTTCTTCGGCTGGATAGAACAAGCTGCTGTGTCTTGACCCAGCTGGACCTGGCAATTCTGACTCATGTCTGAAGTTTCCACCCATTATCCGAGACCCTTTAAATCCTCACACAGGAGCAGCTGAGCACAGCTATGGCTCCTTTTCAGTGGTTTGAGAAACTGTCCTGCTCTGCTGGATCCTTCTTTGCATCTCCCCAACCGGCTCCAGAGCAACTGTTGCGGAAAAAACAGAGTCCAGATAATATAGAGTGTGCAGATGCTTGTGTCACTGTCAGCTTGCTACAGTCTGTTTAACTTGTCTAGTCTCGCCTCAGTAGGTGAGAATTTTATGTAACACTCAGTCTTCATTTGAGCGCAGATACAAGCTGTCCTCCTCTCATCTCGCAGTGCTCGACACCATTGTCTCATTAACTGCACCTTCCGCAGCTCTTTGCGGTGCCTCAGGAACTTTTGGGACTCATTTAACCCCTCTTCACACGCTTTAATTGCTCTGAAAGCTCAAGAAGCTCTTTTTTTAGTATCCCTTTGGAGCCACGCTTTGTTTGATGTGGGCTAACGCACACGTACACACAAGCAAACGTGCAAAAACACCAAGCACAAAACACGGATAAATGTGCGACGAGCGAACTGACAAACTGCAAGACAAAAAAGACAAATTGGAAGACCTGCATTCTCTCTGACACCGAGTATTCACCTGCCTCTCCTCCCACTCGGCCAACCTACACAATACACCTACACACGAGCCCTGAAATCCTCTTCACACAGACGGATTCCTCTGACACATTTTATTCCTCTTGTTTCCTCCCGCGGTGTGTGTGCTGTAAATCATTTTGTGAAATGCTTGATGCAGTTTAGTTGCCTTTCCTTTTCGTTAAATAATATAGAAGCTGTGAATAATTGCCAGGTTCTGGCTCATCTCATCGTTAAAAAACAAACAAATACACAACAACAAGTGTCTATCATCTTTCTGATGACCTTTCTACACGACGGTGGGGAGAGAAGCTTGAAAAACATCACACTTTCACCCTTCCTCTTTTCATCCGCCACTCTGCTGCTGCATCCGTGAATCCTTTGGTTCAAATGATCACACAGGCTTCATCACATGCACCCGTCTTGGTATCTGCTCACTCCTCATATCGCAGTCACCAGTCAGATTTCCTTCTCTCTGCTCTGTGGCTCACACACACACACACACTTCTTTCTGTTTCTGCAGTGGACGTTTCAATGCTCTGCAACACAACAAATTCCCATATAACCTCCACAGAAACACGGCAGCTCTGCCTCTTAATTCTGCATGCATTCATAGAAAACTGCCTCTCCTTGTTCCTCCTCCCTTACATCAGCCTCACTGTTTCATTATCTGCCTGACAATTATCTTATCCTCCCACATCATCCCTGTAAAAGATCTTAACTTCTCAGTGTGAACATATCTATGACTCATAAAAATAGTCTTTATATCCTGTAGGGGTGAGCAGACAAGCAACCGACGGTGATCCAGCTGGACTGGTTAACACACCAACGTGTGGGCTGGGATGTTTATTCAAGTTATGAGAAGCAACAACAAGACATCACATCAACTTAAAAAAAGAAGTATTGCTGCTCACATGGTCTCGTCGTTCTGAAACTCTAGCTTCCCAGACACCTCCTCGTAGTCCTCCCCGGACTTGGCAGTGCCCTCGGCTGTGTGGTAGGGCACCGCCACCTTCCCTCTGGCCCCGGATGTCCGGTGAACCTTCACCTGCATGTTGCCGACGCTCTCACTGACCCTTGAGGTGCTGCTCTCAAACGTAAAGATGCCGGCGTGGTCGTCATCGTAGATGGTTACCGTGGCAGTGTGAGCGCTGCCCAGGGCTGCCTTCGGAGGAGCGTGGGAGGCGCTGTTGCTGGATGAGATGGAACTCGGCTCCAGGACAGAGACCTCGGCGCGGTGCACGATACGTGGGTTACTGAGGCGCACGTAGAAGTGCTCGTCCTCTTCGAAAATGTCGTCGTCGATAACGCCAACAGTGAATTCTTTGGTTGTTTCACCGGGCTTGAACACCAAAGTGCCCTCGGCAAACTCATAATCGGAGCCTGCGTTGGCTGTCCCATCCTCTGTACGGTAGTCCACCTGCATGGCACAGGAACAGACACTTGTTAAATATTCAGTAACTGTAGTTATAATAAAATGGTGAATTATTAATATTTTCTGCCTGAAGCAAGTGGATTTTTTGAATTGACCTTGAGCGTTTCCCATTTTCCCCCTTACCTTCACAGTGCAGCCACTTTCTCCTCCATGGCGGCTCACTGACACCTTCAGTGAGCCACAATTCTCAAAGCACTGGTAGTGAAAGGGGTCAAACTGCATGTAGATGGTGTTGGGGTCTTCCTCTTGCCCGCTCGCCTCATGACAACTCACGACCTTCCTGGCCTGATCAGCGGCGTGCTTCTTCAGGATGTTCCCAGCTCCGATCATCATGCGTGTGGCTTGGATGCGATAGAAGGCCCGACTCTTCTGCTGCTGGACCAGCACTTGGTAGTTGGCCATCTCAATCAGCTGCTCCATGTCCTTCTCCGGATGCCTCTGTTTTAAGTCTTTCAAAGTGCGAGCCATATCCCTTCGGGCCTCTTCCTCTTGATCTTGCTCCGAGCTACCACCGCCTTCCTCCACCCCTTCCAGCATCCCATCCAGAGCTTCTTTAGGGTGAGTGTGGGAGTTCACACCCTGGCCGTCCATCTCCAAGTCCATTTTGGTAAACATGGCGTCGCCCTCTGACTCGATGATAATGCCGCGGGTCTTGTCTGTGCGATAACGCTTGTGGACGTACTTGTAGAAGAGCAGGCGCCTGTCTGCGATCCAGGCTTGCAGCACACAAAGGGGGAAGAAGAGGAAGGTGAGGACGGCCTCCCAGAGGGCCACCTCTCCGGGGGAGAACACAGACAGGATGAGGTACAGCCAGATGTAGGCGAACACGCTCCAGGCAGCAGTGACAAAAAACACCCGAAGGTGCTTTATCTTGCGGACTTCGTTTTCTGGCACCACAAAGACACAGATAGCGATGATAATGAACATGTTGAATGCAGCGCTTCCCACGATGGTGCTGGGGCCCAGAGAGCCAGCCTCAAAGTTATGGCCGATCACTTCGATGACGGACAACAGGATCTCTGGAGCTGATGAGCCCAGTGCCATCAGGGTCAGGTTGGACACTGTCTCATTCCAGACGCGCACAGTCGTTTTGGTGATCTCGCCGTTGGGCTTCTTGATGGTGATCTCCTTTTCCTGAGAGGTGATGACCTCGATAGACGACATGAAGCGGTCTGCGATGATGGACATGCCCAGGAACATGTATATAAGAGCTGCGAAGTAAACTATGGCGCGTGCAACCTTGTCGCCCACCGCAGGGTTCTGTGGGTTCCACAAGGGCAGCACCACGCCCTCGGAGCAGTTACTCGCAGTTGAGCAGTTGTCTGCCGTGCTGCCTGCATCTTCATGGCCCTGGGAGAAATGAGTTACCCCCGGGAGCAGGACGAGCAGGAAAGAGATGAAAATATATGGACTGACAGGTGAAGAGCGGTTCAGGATAGTCTTGTGCAGTAGCATGGTGACGGTACTTGCAGTCTGCCGTCACTCGTGAAGGTCTATACAAACCTCGGAAAGACAGAACAAAGAGGAAATTTGCAGAGAAAATCAGATGGTTGCATTGATTACATCAGATATTCATCTATTGTTAGAATCAACTATACGGGAAAGGGTCAACAACACAAAAGTCCTTACTCTCATGCTCTTTTGTATGCAAATGATGTGGGATTTAACAGTTTGGTCGGTCCGAATTTGGAAAACCAGAAGTATTGGCACCTACTTATCGTTGAGTCACTCGTATTGAACTACTCTGTCAAACACCCACACATGTAATGTGGCCAATGTGTGCCGAGCAGCAGTAAAAACGTTAACCCTCTGCACTGGAAATATTGAGGGGAAAACACAGACTCAGTTCACCGTGTACAGTCAAGTTAGATGAGAAGAAAAAATCTTCACTGACAACGAGTTAACGAGAAAGGGAAGCTGTTGTGAGGCAGCACAGACGTCCTGGAATAAAGAGATATTTTAAGATTATTTGAAGGAGAAATTCAGTTTACCTCTCAGCTCCATATTATTTTTAATGCTAACAAATGCAGCAAACGTGTTTTTTCTCCCCATTTTATCTAAGCTTTATAAACTATGTCATGGGACAAATTAAAATCATTTCACTGTGGTTTTTCTTGGCAGCGCAGTGACCATCTTTACAGCTTGAGTGAGCAATTCAAAGAGCAGAGCGTCAATACACTCCAGAGGATTAACATCTGAATCAGTGTGAAGAGAGGGAAAAAGAAAAGAGAAATACCAGGGAGTGTAATCTACTGGTTCCAATTTCTGTCTCGAAAATAGGTTGCCCACCTGAAGCAGAAGAGATCTGTCAATGCTTCAGGAGCATCAGTGAGAAAAAAGCAGCAATCTTCACTTTAACCTGCAATTAAGGGGAGCACCATCACCACCAGTTTCCATCGAGGCTACATTTCAGGGGTTAACAGCGCAGTACAAATGTAAAAAATGAACTTGTCCATATTTTTGTTGCCTCGTAAATAAATGAAGGACAGATTGTATTTGTGCAACAACAGCTTTTGTGCAGCAGCTCAACAGCTGTGTGCCGAGTGGAAAGATCAGAACCATGGACAGCGACTCCTCCAGCCGGCAGGAGGAACCGACCATGAGTGAAATGTGACTATCCACAAAGAGTCCTGACTTCAAAAACACTCCCATGAATCCTGAGTCCAAGTGCACGTTGTGTACCTCGTGTCATTTAGAGAGAGTTTAATATTTCACAGCTCCGTCATTTTCCGCGATAGCATAATATAATAATATAAATTTTTCTTTGGCAAACAACCCTGCACAAATTTTGAGTGGGTGATGTTTCTATGGCAAAAGCAAGCTCTCCAACTGGTGGATACAGGGATGAAGCTTTTTTTCTTTAAAAAAAAAAAATCAATGCTATAGAGACAAGAGGTGTAGCTAGTTTCTACCGGTGTCAACTACTGTTCACTGACTCACATTTCTCGTTCGAATCACCAGGCAGCAATAGGGTAGCACAGGAAATTACTTTTAGTGGCACTCGGCCTTGTTTCCTTGAGAATATAGAGATTTCTATTCAAAACAACAACTGAAGCTGAAGGTTTTATTTTTTCAGCTTAATTGGATCATTTGCAAACGTCGAGTCTCACCGAAAACATTTTCTATATAGATTTGAGGATGCAGATCCCCTAGAGGAACTCAAGCAGTCCAAAACCACAATTCTCCGTGAGGCTAATATTTACTAGTTATCATTATTTCCACAACAACCTCACTCCAGCTGCTGAAAAGGCCCATTGAGATTTCACTCTTCCATTTCACACAATTTCACATGCAATCTTCAGCTATTCTAAAATTGAAAAACAACTCTGACCCAAATGAAATGATGATCTTATCGTCAGAAGTGTTCCTGTTTGGTTCGCAGGGGTCTCGGGTTGACAAGTAAACACTTGAACATAATGAGTCAGATTTTGATGCCAGAAATGGTTTTGTGAGCGAAGGTGTGATATTTTTTTTCTCTCTCTTTATTCAAATGGTGGCATTCTCAATTAGCAATGAGTGACTTCCTAAATGTCATTTCCACTGCCCTGGGAATGAAAATTCAGGAACAAAATGGAGCAGAAACAGAGTGTAAACACAAGAGGGAAGCGGCTGCTTGCACACAACACAATTCATTATATTGAACCAAACCCCACAATCAGTAAACAGTAAGCAGATATGACAAGTGTAGTGTTGGATTACATTCACTTATGAGTCTCAGAGCCTGATGCCAACAGCATAGCGGTGAAGAATCCAGATGTGCATGCAGGAATAGTGTTAGCACAGAATATGGTTAATTCTGTAAGAAACTGAATTACTCACCCGGGTGCAGTTGTCTGTGAGTCAGCTCGGTGTGGAAGTTGTGGCCTCAGGAGATGAAGTTATCCTTCATATCGCTCTGTGGAAAAACGAATTATCTGAAATTCTTAAGAGACTTTTCAATATTCTAACCAGACAGGATACCCACACATGTAAGAGACTTTCATGAAGCGTTTTAAAAGCCACAGATGCGGGGATGCAGATTTAGCAGCTGGAGTAAACATATAACTGTAGAGACAATTCGCAGATGTTAAGTTACAAATGGGTTCTGATACAGCTAGATTACTGCACATTACAGATGCACGAGAGAGGAGAGAGAAAAAAAAATCCGATTATCCCCTCATCAGCAGTCTGTGCATGAGGGACGAGCAGAGCGTTCCATTTGGTGCGCACAGCAGTCCGGCACGCATACTCACAGAAAGATGGTTTTCAGCTGGACCCTGGTCAGAGCGGTCGTCTGTGTACCCTGCACCAGCTCAATGTGTGAAGACACCCCGTGTGCCATTCACACAGCGGGCTGCTTGTAACGGTGTTGGCTTGTTGCGCTGGTGTCTTAGAAATGACGCGTAGCTCTCCCCGGTGCTTCTCCACTATCTGTTTCTCCCCCTCCCCTGGCAGGCAGGTGCACTATACCTCAGCAAACTTAACACTGTCGGATTAGTTCGTCTTATTCAATCCCCATCGTCTAATTCTTCCACCTTCACTAAACCTAAGTGCTTTTTCTCAAAAGCCACAATGCGTTCTCAGCTTTATCCTGTCCAGGCTACGTGCGATTGTTGATGCGTACCAATAATAAATAATAAAAAAAAACGTGTCTCAGTCCTCATTCGTCCCGCATGTACCAGTTAGAAATTCAACATTTAAAACAAAAAGCTTCACTCGCGATTTGAATTGGGTGAGAACGATGATGTTCTTTTCAGTCTGTCCGAGCCGGATAGCGCAAAGAACCAAACTGGACTGCACATGAAGAGTAGGCGTTAATGCATGGTGAAGAATTGAGAGGACACAAAACCACACACACGGATCAGGATGGAGATCAAGCAGAGGGATGGTGGCAGACCGATAGAATAAAACAGAAGAGAGGAGTGTGGTGTTATGCAGATGGAAGCCTTGTCTTACTCTTGCGGTGGCCAGCTTTGGCACAAGAAACGATGAGCGAGATGGAAAAAAAAGAAACAGTAACACTGCAGAAACAGGGGAGGAGACGTTCACATTCAGCGCTACACGCACGCCAGGTCCTCTTGACTGCGCATCAGGAGTCGGGGGATGAATGAACGGTTCACTCCCAAATCCTCATGTTCAGCTCATTGTCGTTATCATCAGCTCATGACAAGCTGCTGTAAGCTCAAAGCTACAGAGACCAGATCCGTCCTGAGATGTTGCCTGTAGGTCTGTTGCGGTGTTTGTTAGTTTGATTATTGTAATATAGTCTGGGTGGTTATAGACAGAGATGTACTTTAAATATGCATGAAGTTTTACCCTGGAATTTTAATTTTTTCGGCATTTAAATGTGTGATCCATTATAAAATTGGTATATGATCAGAACAGGATTGACAATTTGGGGGAAAATAAACAAACAAAACTTTGCAAAAAGAATGAAAAGGGTCGATTCAATTCTACGGGCCAGTAATCACATCCATATTACCCATTGCACACTACCTCACAAGATTCTTGCACTGGTAAAAAATGGATTGGCAACTTTGCCATTCGAATGCCTGCCACAATTGTGGTGATCAAAAATAAAGGCATTATAAAGGTGACATCCTCTTTGGATCTGAAGGCTGCTCTCTGAAGTCAGAGAAAGAAGGAGTCTTAGTTTTTCAAAGATTGAAGGACTCATTTATCGACGGTATTTGGTATTTGAAGAAGCTTTCGATATAGAATGATCTAGTTGCACTATTGTGATGCAGGCAGTATGCGAATGCAGCCTCCGAAGGTTGTGGCCCTTGAATTGAGGGCATGCAGGAATGGATGCTGTACTTGTCTGCGCAAGCTAAGCCATTCTTTAGCTTAACCCTATGTTTAACACCTCTACAGGTGGTATATCAGCATGTATTAACATTCAGAGTGATTAGGTGTAAACCTGTCGACATTTAGCTTAATAGAATGAGCCATTTCAAAGTATATGTGAGGGTGAAAGGGGTTTGTCCTTCAGTCACTAACTGAAATATTAAACAAGTGGAAATTAGGACTCATCATGTGATCACCAACATCAGGAATAATTATTTGGTTCCCATCAATGTCTGTATCTGGGAAGTCTTCGCCTCTTGAAGTGTCTTACCACAGTGGTAACACTCCCCAGCCCTGGAGCAACAGTGCAAGCAAAGCTTAAAATACAGCTTTCATTTAGATAAAGTTAATTTAGTTTTTATTGGTGCATGATTGCCTGTAATAATGTTGAAAAGCAGGCAGATTACGCACACTGAAGGATTGGTTATAGCAAACCATGCAGAGAAATAAAAGAGATTGCACAGAGATCTGGGGGACAGAGAGTGATGGGGGAGGAGAAACTCCCCAAATGACACGAGGAGGAGCAGCACATTGGAATCTTGTGTCCCTGCAAAAGGGGACATTAAGCCCATATGATGAAACCTGAAGGGTTTACAATGTTACCTCTGAAGATGCTTCACTTGAAGAAGACCTTCAAAGCACAGTTTCTACTCCAACACAACCTGTTTAAACCCAATAGGCCTCACCTGAAACCTCCCTGTTGACTCAGTGTTTCTTTAAAGCAATAGAGGAAACATAAATCACCCTCTAAAGTTTCCAGTAACTGACCCTTCTGTTTTGGTTGGTTGCTGCAGAAATGTTACACAAATGTACGGTAGCCCTGAGAGCCCAACACACTGCAACTTAACAAAACATATGCAAATACACAATACACATACAAATGAAGAAAATATTATTAGTAAATAATGGTAGCATTGAGAGAATGTGCTTGTTTTGTGAGTATTTGCTTGTGTTAGTGGCATTGTGAGTATATGGTTTTGTTGCAAGTATTTGGTTTCATGCTGGCATTGTGAGTATTTGGTTGTGTTGCAGGTATTCGGTTGTGTTGGTAGCATTGTGAGTATTTGTTTGTGTTGCAAGTTTTTGGTTGTGTTGCAAGTATTCAGTTGTGTTGGTTGCCTTGTGAGAACTATGTTGTGTTGTAAGTATTTGGTTGTATTGTGGATATTGCATTGTTCTCTTGAGTTGCAGTGGGTTGACCTTTGTGGGCCACCGCAGATATTTCATATTTTACATATACATTGAGAGAAGTATCACACACTTTTAATTGGATCAAATGTGTCTGAATATGAACAGACATATATAACAGTTCTCAAGATGCCTCTCTCTTGATAGAGAAGTGTCAGATAGTGATACGTGCACAAAGAGCAAGAGAGAGGCAGGTGCTGCTCGGTGTAACCTGTGATACCAATAGATCCTTACCCCATGTGCACACACATACACACACTATTGTACTCTCCAGTGTGTTCAAACAAGCAATTATGTCTGTGACAGGCCAGTCACTGTATCTCCCCATTCACTTCAGTTCCCTGCCCTTCAGCACCATGGACAGCACCTCTTCTCTAACACTGAGGGAGGAAGAACAAAATACAAACAGTAAAACATATAACAGACACACACATCACAAACAACCTAAAAGGGTTTTAAACCACATATAGAATATGATGATTAAGGGGATAAGTTTGAAGAGCTCCTCATTATAATCTCACATGACATTATTGGTGCGAAAATTGTGTCTTGGTTGTGGGAGGGAAAATATGAACATTCTCTTACTGCAGTTTTCTGATAACTTCATAAATCCAGTTACAATCTCAAGCTTTTGCGATGCATTGTTTGTAGAGCAGCTGCCTGCTCCTATGTAATATCTTCATCTGTGCCCTCTGGTCATGGACTTAACGTATTTTTGCTGGGTTGTTCATTGCATTAAAATATATGAAACTATAAAAATTATCTTGTTGTCTCCTATTGTGTCCTATTGTCTGGTCATTTGTATGTAAAAACCATGCAAAGATCTTAAAATCCTCTTTTTGCTGCATGAAGATTTCCTGTCTGGCTCTTGGGCCAAATTCGTCATAGTTTAGTAGTTGTTATGTTGACTATGACCTTTGACCTTGAAACCTTGAAACCTTTTAGAGAATGAGGAGCAAACTATAACTCAATAGGTGGACACATCTCTTAATTTATTGCAATGAAGATGGAAAACTTCCACAGTCCTCACTCACATCAAGATACTTATTCATATATGAGGACGCCGCAAAGTGTTTTAGCAGAGGTTTTATTTTCTTCCTTGCTTTATACATTGGTAACAGCAGCCTCAGGCCGAGATGCATTAAAAGTAACTGACCTAAAAGCAGGTTGTTCAGTGTAGTGATACTTCTTTTCAGACAGAGAGTGATAATATACACGACATCTTAATTATCGTGAGCAGGGTTTGAATATAATGTTGTTATTCAGCTCTTCTTCTTTTCAGTTTCATAGAATCGCCGTATTGTATTGGATCTTTTCAAATCAGCAACGAATATCACTACTTACCGTCCAGTTTTTACTACATGTCCTCAAGGTTGATCTAAAATTTAAGAGTGCAATGTTAGCACAAATATTATTTGATTTCTGGTTAGAGGGTAAAAAGCACTGGAGTTGTTTGTGTTGCTATGGCAACAGCTCTTCTACATTGTGCGACTGGATGTTAAGGATGTTTTGTGGTCCTGCTGAGACACTTTTTGGCAGATGCTTGTAAAAAAAAAGAGCTTTCCATAAATGTATTAAAAACAGGACAATGTTCAGTGAACCACTTGTTGATGCTTTTTACACTATGACTTACCATGGGCTGTGCATGAGGATCAAGGGAAATTTTGTTTCTTTAAAGTCACGTTGAACACATTATTTGTTACCTCCACCACAAAGAGGTTTCACCCGTTTACATTTACATGTTTGTTTGTAAGCAAGATTACACAAAACATACTTGACAGATAGCACAAAGCTTGGTGGAAGGATGTAGTCTCAAACAAAGATTTCGGCCGGGATCAGAGAGAAGATTCATCACTTTTTGTAATCACTTTTTTTGAGTTTGGACATTTATGACATCTTTACTGATTTCCCAGGTAATGTTTAAATATAAGACATATGTAGAGGGAAGATTTCTATGAACGAATGCCATTTGGGAGCAGTTTGACTGAATTCTATGGTAACTGATGGGCAGTCAGAAGATGCAATGTAATTTTGCTGTATCACAGTGATTTAGGAGATGATATTAGGACAAACTCTCTCCTGACTTGCAGGATCTGTGCACTTTTCAGCCCAACAACTTCTTAATTGCAGCACAAAGCTGTTTGGCATTGTAAATGTGTCATTATAAAATGTATTCACTGGGTGTTAATGCCTCTGGGCCATACTGTGCTCAATAATACTGTTAGAAGACAACCTTTCATTTAGGTCCAAAGGTGCAGCAGGCCTGGAGACATTCATTTGATCCCACCTCTTTTTTTGTCTTTTGGGGCATTGATGATGACTCGCACACCCCTCTGCATCCGTGGGATTTGGTCCTGATATCTACTAATTGCTGCAATATCCCACTAAACACCACCCTCAGCTGTGTCAATGCACAGCCTCAGCTGGGACCAGGCTGTGCCTTAATTCCCACTGATATAATGTGGCTGGGATTAATGAGTTATCCTTCTGGCTTGAAGTCATAGTACCCCTTTTTTTACAGCTTCAAATCGCCTTCATATTTCCTTGCAGTTTGTCTTCTGAATTATCAATGAGACTACATTCTCTGTGACATGAGTTCACATGGATGCTCAAAGCCCACATGAATTCAGCTTTCTCTTATGCGAGTGAGTCATTGGTAAGTCTATACCACTGTTAGACACCTAATGTAACCATCTGTTGCTGCCTCTGCCTCTCATTTGTTGCCATCTTGTGGCCAATTTAAAATCTGTCACAGTCTTTTAGGCGCACTAATCCGCCAGTGGAAACGTTCCTTTGATCACACATACAGAATCGAACCAGTTTTGATAAATAGGTGCCGGTGTCAGTCTTCATCATTACAGCAGCTGTAACCGTTCATGAAGATATGACCAGAGATCAGCACAGGCTGTTTGAATAATGGTAGTTTTATTTCATAGTAGTATATAGTTGAAAAAGAGCTTTTCAATAATTTCACATATTATGATATTGAGACCTGGCTTACAGGCTGGCAAGCTGTGGTCATAATATTTACATTATTATTATGAAGGGAAATACCATCTTAGTTAATACACGGTATTTCTTACGAAACCTGTGTATTTCTGTATATTTCAAAATGTTCATCTATTTGTGTTCACCACCAGTATCTTGAATAAAAGGGGGGTGCATATCTCCACCAAGGCCCAACAGTTCCATTATGAAACCACATTTAAATCTGCACCAATAAAGATATCAGTCAACATGCCAGGTATATTTATTTTTTCATCACAATCCATAACTTATTCTCGGAGAAATCAGCAAAATGTTGGAAAATATCAGAATGCTGAAAAAAGGTAAAAAATTATTTCCTGGATCAGCACTCTGAGTTTCAATTTAGGTTGTTTATAGACACAAAGCTCCATATCTATATACAATTAAATTTAAAAAATCTAACAAATTATTGTTAAGACACAGGCATTTGTTCCAGTGTTTCCAGAAAAAAGAGGAGTACCTTGTGTCATTCTGTCGAGGCTCCGTTGAAGCCACTATAATGACATTTGTCGAATCAGTTAATCAACACATTCATTGTAAATAAAATCCCTCAAGACCGCAAAGATATCAGGAACATTACAGAACACAAAGGTCTGACTTGTACTGGTCCATCTTGGGAGCTTAAAATATATTCTAAATAAATTGTTAAATGCCTCCAGAAGGTTTTTAATTTCAGCTCTACTGTAACTGCACCACAGGAACAGAATGGGGTAAAGTCGTCTCTAAAGAGGGCTGACATCATCTGTACACATGTGATCTGCACCAAAATGTAATCGGCTCCTCCAAGATCCATACCACGTCCGTCATCCAAGTTTCATCGTAATCCATCCAGTGGCTTTTGCGTTACATTTCTTACAAAGAAACCAACAGACAGATATACAGGGGTGAAAACAAGACCTCTGTGGCTGAGGTAAACACATTCCTATAAATGATAATGTTTTATTGACATGTCTCTGCTGTTTTTTGAGGTTCCATATGTTACACATATGGTTTCCTGTTGTCATGCCTTTG
Source organism: Platichthys flesus (assembly GCF_949316205.1). NCBI lineage: Eukaryota > Metazoa > Chordata > Actinopteri > Pleuronectiformes > Pleuronectidae > Platichthys > Platichthys flesus. The sequence continues at coordinate 13,625,820 of NC_084959.1, read as the reverse complement.
CACTGTTCCAGACAGAAATTTGAAAATAGATCAGGACCAATAGTTAAGTATCTTCACCACTAGTGGGAGCTCTAAATCAAGCAATGAAACAGCAGCAAGACTACAAGCTCCATTGGTCATGACTACAAGTCACCCAAAGTTTTCAACCAGAGGTTTGATCACTGCAGTGTAGCATCGTTTGCGTGAAACTTTAATAATGTGATCAATACATTAACAAGAAAATAAAACATTATCTTCTCCTTTTTAAAAAACATTCTATTAAGCATGAAATTATTAATTCCAGTGGGTACAGACACCAACAAGAAAAATATTAGGCCATGAACACTAAACAACAGATTTGACAACTTTTCAAATTCTTGAAACACAATCATAAACATCATCTTCATTCGTTTACGGGTAAAAAGGTTTGATGTACATTTTTCAATGGAAAGTGACAAACATGTTTCAAAATACCCCTATACATTTTGAATTATTATATTACATTATCCTTTCACCACTTTACATGAAAAGTTTTTATTGGGAGGCTGTGGCTTAGGAGTTTGAGCAATTTTCCACTAGGTCAGTGGTTCAAACCACAGCTTCTCTAGTCCACATGACATATTGTCCTTGAAAAAGATGCAATACCCCAATTTGCCCCTAACACCACACATTCACCGCTGTGATAAGCTATCAGCCACCAGCCAGTATTTGATATACTGGTAAGATCATCAGAGTGAAGTGCCTTAACATTTCATTTAAGATGTGATTGGTGACCCTGCCTGTGTACATACAGACATGTAACTGGGCAAATCAGAGATGTATCCAGCAGGGCACAGGCAGCATAAGCTTCTTTCTGTTATTTATTTCAACCATGGATCTATCTATCTATCTATCTATCTATCTGTCTATCTATCTATCTCATATCTCATCAACTTAAACTGAAATGTTTGTGATGGTGTGAGTAGAAAAGCATTTTAGAATGCACAAAACGCTGATCCTCGAGACAAATGGGCCACAACAGCAGAGGGTAGCTCGTGTGAAACACATCGCTTGGTCTGATGAGTCTGGATTCCTGCTGAGGCCTGCAGATGGTGGGGTCAGAATTTGGTGTTAGCAGCGTGAGTCAATATACCCAACCTGTCTTGTGTCAGCAGTCTGGGCTGGTGGTGGTGTAATGGAATGAAGAAAAAAAACTTTTCCTGGCACAGATCGGATCCCTTGATACCAATAAACCATCAAGGTTTATTGATGATTGATGGTTGAATCATAGCATTCAAACCATTACAATGTCAGCTACATTTGAGTAGGTCTGTATTGGTTTGTAAGTTCTGGATTCAGCAACAGGTGGCGCTGCTGAGTTTAATCAGAGTTGCTCAAAGACATCTTGAGTTGAGAGGAAAAAAGGAGATAGATCACGCCCACTTGTACTAGCCTACATCATCACACTTCAGGTGTTGATTGACGTTTGCACTCCAGATTATGACCATCTAATTTTGCAAAATTTGAACCACTGGGTTATGAGGCACACTTGTTTGGTATTT